>NC_069503.1:989021455-989321455 GCF_027579735.1 Bombina bombina
TTTAAAGTAAAATAAATAACTATAATTTGTGTTAGTAAATAAATTTAACAGCACCCCCCTAAATACCATACACCCTCCCCCCATATATGTATGTAATGCTGGGTTGTCTGTCCCATGCCCCTTTTATATTGATTACTTACAATTGTTATATTTATTAAGGTAGAATATATACCACACTTTTATATGTCATTGGCACCCAAAAGACAGTCTGCCCAGCAGGGACAACCTTATGTAACAGCTGCCAACCTGTGTGTCCCCTTTTCCTCTTTTTAACGACTTACCAAAAACCTATTGCACCACATATACAATATGGGTTGCTGCAATGTGGGGGTGGGTGCACCCTGTGGTCTGCAGTATTTGTACCATGAAGTTTTACAGATCAGGACGTCACCACCATGTGTAAAACGAGAATAAATCTTACAATTTTAATATTGTATATATTTGTGCAGCTCTGGAGAGCTGCAGACAGGGTTTGATCACAGGGGGATAGCACATAATGCTTGCAGGCTTCACCCACTGCCTCTTGTATTGCCAATATATTATTTTCATGGCTTTATTTGTAAGGCGCTACTGATTAGCAGCTGCTTATGACAAGGGACATATTTTGGGGATATGGGTATCATCAGCAATAACTGTTAGTTATCCAGTAAAGATGGTTAAGGGAGCATTTTGTGGGAGAGGAGACAGTGTCCCTTGCTTTATGTGATCTACCAGGCTTGGGTCTTTGCTTGGTTTGTCCCAAATGTAAGAAGAAGCAGCATATCTAAAATGGGGATGGGGGGGCGCAATACTTGCCTTGCCCTGGGCACTGACAACCCACGCTACACCACTGTATATATATATATATATATATATATATATATATATATATATATAAATAAACATGATAATCTTACCTGTTTTTTATTGCTATTTCAACACAGGTCATATTATCATGTTTTAACAATATTAGTTTACTAAAACACACCTCACATTGATGTGTTTGGCAATTACATGGTAAATAACAAAGGACAATGTTTATGTTGAGCTATAATAATATTTATTTTTCCTTTGGCTTTTTGGATGAGGGAGCTGAGGTGCCTGTAGTGGATTGCCTTGTTCTCCTTGTTCTAGCAGATTCTTGTGTTTCTGCTGGTGTGCTAGCCACAGATGTTAGGTTGGAGGCAGTGTCCTGTTGGTGTGTAAAGTGCTCAAACAACACACCCAAGAGTTGATTTTTGTTCTTTCCTTCTATTGTCCATCTGCATCTGCATATCAGACAGAATTTGCATCATCTGTAACTGGTTTTGAACACTTCCACTTAAGGATACTGCAATGTCCCTCTGCAGCTCTATGCTACTTCTGTGTAACCTCTCTTGGTTTCTGAAGAACCTCTTTTGGCCTCGTTGTAAGCTCTCAGTGCTTCTGATGAGCCTCCTCTGGAGTGTAATGCATTCCTCACCCAGGGGAGAATACAATGCATCTACAGACTGTTGACCAACAGGGATGGCAGTTCTTTTATGGCCACAATGTTGAAGAAGAGGTGATGCTGGTGTATGTTCTTCTGGTGCAGCTGTAGCTTCTGGTGCTTGAGGGGCAGGTGCAGCTGTAGCTTCTGGTGTTTGAGGGGCAGGTGCAGCTGTAGCTTCTGGTGTTTGAGGGTCAGGTGCAGCTGTATCTTCTGGTGCTTGAGGGGCAGGTGCAGCTGTAGCTTCTGGTGCTTGAGGTGCAGGTGCAGCTGTAGCTTGTGGTGTTTGAGGGGCAGGTGCAGCTGTAGCTTCTGATGCTTGAGGGGCAGGTGCAGCTGTAACTTCTGATGCTTGAGGGGCAGGTGCAGCTGTATCTTCTGGTGCTTGAGGGGCAGGTGCAGCTGTAGCTTTTGGTGTTTGAGGGGCAGCTGTAGCTTCTGGTGTTTGAGGGGCAGGTGCAGCTGTAGCTTCTGGCGCTTGAGGGTCAGGTGCAGCTGTAGCTTCTGGTGCTTGAGGGGCAGGTGCAACTGTTTCTTCTGGTGCTTGAGGAGCAGGTGCAGCTGTAGCTTCTGGTTTTTGAGGGGTAGGTGCAGCTGTAGCTTCTGGTGCTTGAGGGGCAGCTGTAGCTTACGCTGTATTTTCATCTGCAGATGTTGGAGCTCGTCCCAGGGAAGAAGATGGTGGAGCTTGTCCCAAGGAATAAGATGGTGGAGCTCGTCCCAGGGAAGAAGATGGTGGAGCTCTCAAAGATGATTGGTATTCCCACTGATGACCATTGTGTGACCACTCAGCCTCTGCAATAGGCACATCCTATGACGTTGTCTCTGGGTAATATCAATGACTGACATAAGAATGTGATTGTGATGTGGGGGGTGTAAATACATGGACTTTTTGTGCCTGTCTTGGTTCCCCCTCAAAACCAAAGGGAGGATATTCCTCTGGCCATGAATGTTGCCAGGGGTCATATGGCAATGTCGGTTGCATCACTCCCTGGTCCTCAACTGAAGCCATCCAACCATGCTCATGCCTGGGAACACACTGTTCCTGCGGTTGCATGAAGACTGTTTGGCGGTGGTGGTGGCATGGCAGTTTGTATCCTTGTGGCAACAATGTACATACATGCCTACACTGATTTACATGTCAAACTCTATAACATGCATGTGCACATTGTGAGTTGGTCCATGAGTGATTTGAATAGGAGCAGTATACATGAATGTGTTTCATACAATAGTTATGTGTACATGTCAATGATGAAGTAATGTGTTCTTTAAGTGACACTATGGTCACACAATTTACTTTAGCTTGATCTAGGCACAGAACCTGCTTTATTGAGCTAAATGTATTGGGATGGCTATAGAGTCCATTTAATGAAAACTCTACATGTGGCTTGTGGCCTGTGTTACTCTAAAACATGTTAGTATTGCACTATTCCACCTCACATCATGAATTGCATTGTGTTATGTAGCAGTAATGTCAAGTATAATTGTAGATGTTTTTGTTAGTACTCCAAATACCATGCTCCTCATTGTGTACATGAATGTTTGATATTAAAGGATGTTGTATCGCAACTACATATAATACAGGTGTGTGGGATGTTACTCACCAGCATGATGTGCTGTGGCTGCAACCCCTGAGTCACAAGCTCCTGGAAGTCCATGGACTGCTGTGATACCCTGCGTATCATCTCCTGCCAGGTGTTGTACTCTATTTATAGGTATGGCCCACCGCCTGTTCTCTTCTGGTGGACAGCTTCATGCCCCATCTTCTCTTTGACCTTCCTCTTACAATCATTCCACCTCTTTTTCAGGCCCTCTCAGGACCATGCTGTTGACGGAATCCTCTACCGCCATCCATGCAGTCCTTTTTTTGGCACTGCCTTTGCCCTTCTCATGCCCAAGAGGTCACTGTAGTTGTCCATGATGGCCTGGACTAGGGAAACATTTTTTATCAAATGTGAAGTTGGGACATCTCAGCCTCTCATCCTCCATGGCCACTTGGCTTCCTCCCTGTGATGTCCCTGGCATGTGTGTGTTCCTCCCTATCCTCTCCCTCCTCCCCCCTTCTGTCCCCATGTGCACCCTCTGTCCCTCTCCTGGATGTGCCTGGTATCTGGGGCTCTTTGGCATCTCTCCTCCCATCATCCCTTCTGGCTCTTCCTCTCCCCACTCCACTTACTCCCTGTCGGGGGCCCACTGCTCCCCCTGTCTTCTCCTATCCTTCTCTCCCTGCCACTCCTCTCCCCTCCTCCCTTCATCCCTACCTCTCCCTGCCATCCTCACACTAATCACACTACACTCACTCCCCCTCACTCCCAGTTCAGTCACACACAATCACAACCAAACACTTAGCCTATCACACTGTAAAAATAAAATAAAATATGTCAGGTGTTTACAAAAAAAAGTTTGGTGTATTTGTATATGTATGTATGCAATGTGTGCAATATGTCAGAATATGTGTAAGCAAGTGTACAAGTTTACTCAATCCACCAATGCAACCTAACTATTTATTCTGTTTGCACCTCTCTCTACTCTCACTAATCCTCCACTCCTGGGCCGTGTGCTGTAACTCAACGAACAATCCAAACACATGCAAGAAAATGGCGGTTGCGCAGGGGTTTATGTAGGGATTTTGAATAGCGAAATTACGTGTCGCTTTTCTTGTTTAATTCCGGTTTCGTTTTTATGTGTGTTATACTAATTTGCATAAAACTACTCTTTATTGCCACTTTACACGGACATAATACTAGCATAAGTTACTTGCGACGACAGAAATGTGTATTTGCACACATTTTTGAAGATCGCCAGTTTGTCCTACTTACGCCAGTCTAGCATCTGACGGCACCGTATATGTGATACCCTAATGTGATACCCTAAGCCTGCGCCGTAAATGTAATCTCGCCCCTGGTCTTTAGTCTGCAAACAAGAAGGCTTGCCACAGTCATAGAGTAAAGGAACTGTAGAATATGTGTGTGTTGCACATATAAATAGATGTGTTCGGGTGGATGTTTGTAAACAGGATGTAATGGGGCGGAGACAGGAAGTCGAGTAGTGGGGAAAATGCTAGGCGCAATGTCAGAGGATTAATGGCAATCATCACAATAAATTATTTCATTACCATATCTTTATGTTTTATACAACCACATACAGTATATGCTGGCAATTTTATCTCAAAATACACAATGCACTTATTACACTGGTAGAAAAAAAGATGAGTTAAAAAATAAAGTTGATTACAAGTTAAAGTACATTGAAAAAATGCAGGGTTGTTAGCTAATTTGCCCATATCGCACGGCAAGCGTTCAAACAGGACAACTATGTAGTAAATTCCTCCTCTGATTCTATGATGGCGATTACGGACGTACCCACCCGGGGTTCTGAGTTGGAGAGTACTGCGGTACTCTCAGAAGGTGAACTAACTGACTCAGGGAGTGCCTTACCTCTGACTGACTCTGACGTAGTTTCTTTCAGTTTTAAACTTGAGCACCTCTGTTTATTACTGAGGGAGGTGTTGGTTACTCTGGATAATTGTGACTCAATAGTGGTCCCTCCAGAGAAATTGAATAAGTTGGACAGATATTTGGAAGTCCCATCTTATTCGGATGTCTTTCCAGTCCCAAAAAGGACTTCAGAGATTATTGCAAAAGAGTGGGAGAGACCAGGTATTCCCTTCTCTCCTCCAGTTTTAAAAAAAATGTATCCTATAGCCGACGCTATTAGAGATTCTATGGCCAAGCGTACTACTATTCCTATTGAGGATAGTTGTGCGTTTAAGGACCCTATGGATAAGAAATTGAAGGGTCTCCTTAAGAAAATTTATGTTCATCAGGGATTCCTGTTACAACCTGCGGCTTGCATTGTCACAGTCACCAGTGTGGCTGCTTATTGGTTTGATGCTCTGGAAGAGTCTCTTAAGACTGAGACTCCTTTGGAAGAGATACAGGATTGGATTAAAGCTCTTAAGTTAGCTAATTTGTTTATTACGGATGCTTCCCTGCAGAATACTAAATTGGCGGCTAAGAGTTCGGGCTTTGCCATCTTAGCACGCAGAGCTTTATGGTTAAAATCCTTGTCTGCGGATGTGTCATCCAAATCTAAGCTTTTGGCTATTCCTTACAAGGGGAAGACCCTGTTTGGGCCTGACTTGAAGGAGATAATTTCTGACATAACGGGAGGCAAGGGTCATCTCCTCCCTCAGGATAAAAAGTCCAAACCAAGAGTAATTTTCGTTCCTTTCGAAATTTCAAGGGTGTTCCCTCTTCCTCTTCCGCTAAACAGGAAGGGAATTATTCACAAACCAAGTCCACTTGGAGACCCAACCAGTCTTGGAACAAGGTTAAACAATCCAAGAACCCAGCTGCTGCTACCAAGTCAGCATTAAGGGTTGGCCCCCGATCCAGGACCGGATCTTGTGGGGGGCAGACTCTCTCTTTTCATCCAGGCCTGGATAAGAGATGTTCAGGATCCCTGGACACTGGAAATTGTGTCTCAGGGATATCAGTTGGAGTTCAGAAACTCTGCCCCCAGGGGAAGGTTTCTTCTTTCAAGATTATCTGCAAACCAGATAAAAAGAGAGGCGTTCTTACGTTGTGTAGGAGACCTTGCTTCCTTGGGAGTAATATGTCCAGTTTCAATACAGGAACAGGGTCAGGGGTTTTATTCAAATCTCTTTGTAGTTCCCAAAAAAGAGGGAACGTTCTGACCTATTCTAGACCTCAAGAGTCTAAACAAGTTTCTCAGAGTTCCATCCTTCAAGATGGAAACTATTTGTACCATTCTTCCATTGATCCAGGAGGGTCAATTTATGACTACCGTGGATCTAAAGGATGCATATCTTCATGTTCCTATCCACAAACATCATCACAAGTTCCTCCGGTTTGCCTTTCTGGACAAACATTTTCAGTTCGGTCTTGCCACGGCACCCAGAATTTTCACAAAGGTTCTGGGGTCTCTGCTGGCGGTTCTCAGACCGCCGGGCATTGCAGTGGCGCCTTATCTGGACGATATTCTGATCCAGACGTCGTCTTATCAGCTAACAAAGTCTCATACCGACATTGTTCTGTCCTTCCTAAGGACTCACGGGTGGAAAGTGAATCTGGAAAAGAGTTTGCTAGTTCCACAGACAAGAGTTCCTTTCTTGGGAATTCTAATCGACTCTCTATCCATGAAGATCTTTTTGACGGAAGTCAGAAAGTTAAAGATTCTGAATACATGCCGAACCCTTCAGTCCAATCCTTGGCCGTCAGTGGCTCAGTGCATGGAGGCAATTGGATTGATGGTAGCGGCAATGGACATCATTCCGTTTGCTCGTTCTCATCTCAGACCTCTGCAACTGAGCATGCTCAGACAGTGGAATGGAGATTATATAAATTTGTCTCCTCAAATAGATCTAGATGAGGAGACAAGGGACTCTCTTCTATGGTGGTTGTCGCTGGATCATCTGTCCCAGGGGACATGTTTCCGCAGACCCTCATGGGTGATAGTGACAACGGACGCCAGTCTAATAGGATGCGGAGCAGTTTGGAACTCCCTGAGGGCTCAGGGTGTATGGACTCGATCAGAGTCTCTACTTCCCATCAATATCCTAGAGTTGAGAGCAATATTCTATGCGCTTCAGGCTTGGCCTCAGTTGGCTTCGGCCAAATTCATCAGATTCCAGTCGGACAACATTACGACTGTAGCTTACATCAATCATCAGGGAGGAACAAGGAGTTCCTTAGCTATGACAGAAGTAGCCAAGATAATTCAGTGGGTGGAGGCTCACTCATGTTATCTGTCTGCAATCCACATCCCAGGTGTTGAAAACTGGGAAGCGGATTTTCTGAGCAGACAGACTTTTCATCCGGGGGAATGGGAACTCCATCCGGAGGTTTTTGCCAACCTGATTCTCAGATGTGGCAGGCGGAGTTGGATCTTATGGCGTCTCTTCAGAATGCCAAGCTTCCGAGATATGGGTCCAGGTCCAGGGATCCCCAGGCCGAGCTGATAGATGCCTTGGCAGTGCCTTGGTCGTTCAGCCTAGCTTATGTGTTCCCTCCATTTGCTCTCCTTCCCCGGGTGATTGATCGAGTCAAAAAGGAGAGGGCTTCGGTGATCCTCATCGCTCCTGCGTGGCCTCGCAGGACTTGGTATGCCGATTTGGTGGACATGTCATCTCAGCCAACATGGAAGCTTCCATTGAGGAAAGACCTTCTCATTCAGGGACCCTTCCATCATCCGAATCTAGTTTCTCTGCAGCTAACTGCTTGGAGATTGAACGCTTGATTTTATCTAAGCGAGGGTTCTCTGATTCGGTCATTGATACCTTGATTCAGGCACGTAAGCCTGTTACTAGAAAGATTTACCATAAGATATGGCGTAAATATCTTTATTGGTGCGAATCCAAGGGCTACTCATGGAGTAGGATTAGGATTCCCAGGATTTTGTCTTTTCTCCAAGAAGGATTGGAGAAAGGGTTGTCAGCAAGTTCCTTAAAGGGACAGATTTCTGCTTTGTCTATATTGCTACACAAGCGTCTGGCAGATGTTCCGGATGTTCAATCTTTTTGTCAGGCTGTAACTAGAATCAGGCCTGTGTTTAGACCAATTGCTCCTCCTTGGAGTTTGAATTTAGTTCTTAATGTTCTTCAAGGGGTTCGGTTTGAGCCTATGCATTCCATAGATATTAAGTTGTTATCTTGGAAAGTTTTATTTTTGGTTGCTATTTCTTCTGCTCGCAGAGTTTCTGAGCTTTCGGCATTACAATGTGATTCTCCTTATCTTATTTTCCATTCCGATAAGGTGGTGTTACGTACCAAACCTGGTTTCCTTCCTAAGGTTGTTTCTAATAAAAATATTAATCAGGAAATTGTTGTTCCTTCCTTGTGTCATCATCCTTCTTCTAAGATGGAGCGGCTGTTACATAATTTGGACGTGGTCCGTGCTTTGAAGTTTTACTTACAGGCAACTAAGGATTTTCATCAATAGTCTTCCCTGTTTATTGTGTTTTCTGGGAAGCGTAGGGGTCAGAAAGCTACGGCTATCTCTCTTTCATTTTGGCTGAAGAGTATCATCCGTTTTGCATATGAGACTGCTGGACAGCAGCCTCCTGCACAAATTACGGCTCATTCCACTAGAGCTGTGGCTTCCTCATGGACATTCAAAAATGATTTGCAAAGCTGCAACTTGGTCGTCTCTTCACACTTTTTCCAAATTTTCCAAATTCGATACTTTTGCCTCGTCTGAGGCTGTTTTTGGGAGGAAAGTTCTTCAAGCAGTGGTGCCTTTCGTTTAGGTTCCCTGTCTTGTCCCTCCCTTTTCATCCGTGTACTATAGCTTTGGTATTGTATCCCACAAGTAAGGATGAAATCTGTGGACTCATCGTATTTTGTAAAAGAAAAGGAAATGTATTCTTACCTGATAAATTTGTTTCTTTTACAATACGATGAATCCACTGCCCACACTGTTTTTCTAAGACAGGTCTTTATTTTTGTTAAACTTCAGTCACCTCTGCACCTTGGCTTTTCCTTTCTCTTCCAGACTTCAGTCGAATGACTGGAATGGGAGGGATGGGAGGAGCTATATATACAGCTCTGCTGTGGTATTCTTTGCCTCCTCCTGCTGACCAGGAGACGATATCTCACAAGTAAGGATGAAATCCGTGGACTAATCGTATCGTAAAAGAAACAAATTTATCAGGTAAGAATAAATTTCCTTTTTTGTAAGTTTGAGGATGTTTACTATCTCCAGAGATGTGGTACCGCCATGGGGGCGAAGTTTGCCCCCTCTTTCGCAAATTTGTTCCTTGGATAGTGGGAGTTTTACCACATCTTTGGAGATAGTAACCCTTATAAGGAACACATATTTTTGTTTAAAAGGTATATTGATGATCTTTTATTCATTTGGATAGGAGAAGAGACTAATATCCCCCTTTTCATTGATTACCTTAATCAGAATGATATGGGCCTTAGATTTACTTTTGAGTGGAGTCATCAATGTATTAATTACCTTGACTTGAAACTTGTGGGTACAGCGGAAGGTACTATTGAGACTACCATTTATAGGAAACCTTTTTCTGGTAATTCTTTACTGTTGGGTACCAGCTGTCATCCTAGGCATGTACCCTTTGCTATTGCAAAAGGGGAATATACCAGACTTAAAAGGAATTGCACTGATTCTTCCAATTTTGACATGGAATCACAGAATTTAGAGAGAAGACTAAGGGATAGGAAATATCCTATATCAGCAGTAAAGAAAGCCAAGGAGGCAGTTAGCAAGATTAAAAGGGATGATCTTCTTGCTTTGAAATCAACAGAAAAGAAAGTGTTTAAGGGTGTCACGTTTGTTACTACTCATAGTGCACAGTACCCTCAAATATGTGCTATTGTACGTAAACACTTCTCTATCCTTTCTGCTGAGGACAAACTTATTGATACAGTTAGTAATGGTCTCAGATGTTCCTATAGGAAGAGTCTCACTTTGGGTAATATTATAGCCCCTACATTATTAAAACCTCAAAAGGATCCTGGTGGCTCTTGGCTAAAGCATACTGGCATGTATAAATGTGGGCATTGCAAATGCAAACCTTGCAATTATGTCAATGTAACTAAGAGTATGGTAACTAATAAGAACTATAATATAGGTACCTGCATGAATTGTACTACTGAGTATGCAATTTATTTGATAGAGTGCACTCATTGTCAGATACAGTATGTGGGACTCAACTCAAGGGACCTCAATACTAGAATTAGGGAACATCTCTCTTCCTTTAAGGTTAAAAGAGCATCGACACTGATTGTACAAGATTTTGGAATTTTACATAATAATGATTTGAAATCCTTCACTTGGTGTGCTATTGAAAAGATCAATCGACCTGTTAGAGGGGGTGATATAGATCTCATTCTGGCAAGAAGGGAGGCTTACTGGATATTCACCCTGTGTACACGTTTACCGAATGGTTTGAATTCCAGATATGACATTATCAACCATTGGGAGTGAATTTAGTTACTTCTCTCTATGCAATTGTGTTTACATCTATGTATATTTTTATTTCTCCTGTTAAGTGTAGTCAGTCCACGGGTCATCCATTACTTATGGGATATTAACTCCTCCCCAACAGGAAGTGCAAGAGGATCACCCAAGCAGAGCTGCTATATAGCTCCTCCCCTCTACGTCACACCCAGTCATTCTCTTGCACCCAACTAATAGATAGGATGTGTGAGAGGACTGTGGTGATTTAACTTAGTTTTTATATCTTCAATCAAAAGTTTGTTATTTTAAACGGCACCGGAGTGTGTTGTTTTATTCTCAGGCAGCATTTGAAGAAGAATCTACCTGAGTTTTGTGTATGATCTTAGCGGACGTAACTAAGATCCATTTGCTGTTCTCGGCCATTCTGAGGAGTGAGGTAACTTCAGAACAGGGGACAGCGGGCAGGTTCACCTGCAAAGAGGTATGTTGCAGTATATTATTTTCTAAGGAATGGAATTGACTGAGAAAATACTGCTAATACCGATATAATGTAAGTACAGCCTTAAATGCAGTAGTAGCAACTGGTATCAGGCTGATATGTATGTATGTTTACACTTAAGTATTTCTGGGGAATGGCACTTCACTGGGAAAATACTGTATGCATATAACTTTTAGCCTAACTTGCAGTGTGAGCGACTAGCAGCAGGCTTTTAATGACATTTCATAAATTAGATTTTAAACGTTTTGCTGGCATGTTAAATCGTTTAATTATCTGAGGTACTTGGTGAAAAATTGTTTTGGGCGTTATTTTCCACATGGCTGTCGTTTGTTTTGAATTAAAACAGTTTACTGAGCTTCCCTCACTGTTGTATTGTGAGTGGGAGGGGCCTATTTTGGCGCTTTTACTACGCATTAGAAATTCAGTCACAGTCTGCCTTCTTCTCCCTGCATGATCCAGGACGTCTCTACAGAGCTCAGGGGTCTTCAAAACTTGTTTTGAGGGAGGTAATCACTCACAGCAGACCTGTGAGACTGTGCTTTGACTGTGATAAAAACGTTTATATTTTCAATTGTTATCCGTTTTTTCTGATATTAAGGGTTAATCATCCATTGCTAATGAGTGCAATCCTTTGCTAAATTTATGCATTTACTGTGAAAATTTGGTTTCTATAACTAATCCGGTTCATTGTTATTCAACTGTGACAGTTTTTGTGTGCTTCTTAAAGGCACAGTAACGTTTTGCATATTGCTTGTAAATTTAGTTGAAAAGTATTTCCAAGCTTGCTAGTCTAATTGCTAGTTTGTTTAAACATGTCTGACACAGAGGAATCTCTTTGTGCAATATGTTCAAAAGCCAAGGTGGAGCCCAATAGAAATTTATGTACTAATTGCATTGATGCTACTTTAAATAAAAGCCAATCTGTACATGTTAAGCAACATTCACCAGACAACGAGGGGGAAGTTATGCCGACTAACTTGCCTCACGTGTCAGTACCTGCATCTCCCGCTCAGGAGGTGCGTGATATTGTAACGCCAAGTACATCAGGGCGGCCATTACAAATCACTTTACAAGACATGGCTAATGTTATGACTGAAGTTTTGTCTAAATTGCCAGAACTTAGGGGTAAACGAGATCACTCTGGGGTGAGAACAGAGTGCGCTGATAATGCTAGGGCCATGTCTGATACTGCGTCACAATTTGCAGAACATGAGGACGGAGAGCTTCATTCTGCGGGTGACGGATCTGATCCAAATAAACTGGATTCAGACATTTCAAAATTTAAGTTTAAGCTGGAAAACCTCAGTGTATTACTAGGGGAGGTGTTAGCGGCTCTGAATGATTGTAACACAGTTGCAATCCCAGAGAAAATGTGTAGGTTGGATAAATATTTTGCGGTACCGACGAGTACTGACGTTTTTCCTATACCTAAGAGACTTACTGAAATTGTTACTAAGGAGTGGGATAGACCCGGTGTGCCTTTCTCACCCCCTCCTATATTCAGAAAAATGTTTCCAATAGACGCCACCACACGGGACTTATGGCAAACGGTCCCTAAGGTGGAGGGAGCAGTTTCTACTTTAGCTAAGCGTACCACTATCCCGGTGGAGGATAGCTGTGCCTTTTCAGATCCAATGGATAAAAAATTAGAGGGTTACCTTAAGAAAATGTTTGTTCAACAAGGTTTTATTTTGCAACCCCTTGCATGCATTGCGCCTGTCACGGCTGCGGCAGCATTTTGGTTTGAGTCTCTGGAAGAGACCCTTGACTCAGCTCCATTAGATGAGATTACACACAAGCTTAAAACCCTTAAGCTAGCTAATTCATTTATTTCTGATGCCGTAGTACATTTAACTAAACTTACGGCTAAGAATTCCGGATTCGCCATTCAGGCGCGCAGAGCACTGTGGCTAAAATCCTGGTCAGCTGATGTAACTTCTAAATCTAAATTACTTAACATACCTTTCAAGGGGCAGACATTATTCGGGCCCGGTTTGAAAGAAATTATCGCTGATATTACGGGAGGTAAAGGCCATGCCCTGCCTCAAGACAGAGCCAAACCAAGGGCTAGACAGTCTAATTTTCGTGCCTTTCGTAACTTCAAGGCAGGAGCAGCATCAACTTCCTCTGCTCCAAAACAGGAAGGAGCTGTTGCACGCTACAGACAAGGCTGGAAACCTAACCAGACCTGGAACAAGGGCAAGCAGGCCAGAAAACCTGCTGCTGCTCCTAAGACAGCATGAAGTGAGGGCCCCCGATCCGGAAACGGATCTAGTGGGGGGCAGACTCTCTCTCTTCGCCCAGGCTTGGGCAAGAGATGTCCAGGATCCCTGGGCGTTGGAGATCATATCTCAGGGATATCTTCTGGACTTCAAAGCTTCTCCTCCACAAGGGATATTTCACCTTTCAAGGTTGTCAACAAATCAGATAAAGAAAGAGGCGTTTCTACGCTGTGTACAAGACCTTTTACTAATGGGAGTGATCCACCCAGTTCCGCGGTCGGAACACGGACAAGGGTTTTACTCAAATCTGTTTGTGGTTCCCAAAAAAGAGGGAACTTTCAGACCAATATTGGATTTAAAGATCCTAAACAAATTCCTAAGAGTTCCATCGTTCAAAATGGAAACTATTCGGACAATCTTACCCATGATCCAAAGAGGTCAGTACATGACCACAGTGGATTTAAAGGATGCTTACCTTCACATACCGATTCACAAAGAACATTTCCGGTATCTAAGGTTTGCCTTCCTAGACAGGCATTACCAGTTTGTAGCTCTTCCCTTCGGGTTGGCTACGGCTCCAAGAATCTTTACAAAGGTTCTGGGCTCTCTTCTGGCGGTACTAAGACCGCGAGGAATTTCGGTAGCTCTGTACCTAGACGACATTCTGATACAAGCGTCAAGCTTCCAAACTGCCAAGTCTCATACAGAGTTAGTACTGGGATTTCTAAGGTCGCATGGGTGGAAAGTGAACGAGGAGAAGAGTTCTCTCTTACCACTCACAAGAGTTCCCTTCTTGGGGACTCTTATAGATTCTGTAGAAATGAAAATTTACCTGACAGAGGACAGGTTAACAAAACTTCTAAATGCTTGCCGTGTCCTTCATTCCATTCAACACCCGTCAGTGGCTCAATGCATGGAGGTAATCGGCTTAATGGTAGCGGCAATGGACATAGTTCCTTTTGCACGCCTGCATCTCAGACCGCTGCAATTGTGCATGCTAAGTCAGTGGAATGGGGATTACTCAGATTTGTCCCCTATGCTGAATTTGGATCAAGAGACCAGAGATTCTCTTCTATGGTGGCTTTCTCGGCCACATCTGTCCAGGGGGATGCCCTTCAGCAGGCCAGACTGGACAATTGTAACAACAGACGCCAGCCTACTAGGTTGGGGCGCTGTCTGGAATTCCCTGAAGGCTCAGGGATCATGGACTCAAGAGGAGAGTCTCCTTCCAATAAACATTCTGGAATTGAGAGCAGTTCTCAATGCCCTTCTGGCTTGGCCTCAGTTAGCAACTCTGAGGTTCATCAGGTTTCAGTCGGACAACATCACGACTGTGGCTTACATCAACCATCAGGGAGGGACAAGGAGTTCCCTAGCGATGATGGAAGTATCAAAGATAATTCGCTGGGCAGAGTCTCACTCTTGCCACCTGTCAGCGATCCACATCCCAGGCGTGGAGAACTGGGAGGCGGATTTCCTAAGTCGCCAGACTTTTCATCCGGGGGAGTGGGAACTTCATCCGGAGGTCTTTGCCCAAATACTTTGACGTTGGGGCAAACCAGATATGGATCTCATGGCGTCTCGCCAGAACGCCAAGCTTCCTTGTTACGGGTCCAGGTCCAGGGACCCGGGGGCGGTCCTGATAGATGCTTTGACAGCACCTTGGACCTTCAGGATGGCTTATGTGTTTCCACCCTTCCCGATGCTTCCTTGTTTGATTGCCAGGATCAAACAGGAGAAAGCATCGGTGATTCTAATAGCGCCTGCGTGGCCACGCAGGACCTGGTATGCAGATCTAGTGGACATGTCATCCTGTCCACCTTGGTCTCTGCCTCTGAGACAGGACCTTCTAATTCAGGGTCCTTTCAAACATCAAAATCTAATTTCTCTGAAGCTGACTGCATGGAAATTGAACGCTTGATTTTATCAAAGCGTGGATTTTCGGAGTCAGTAATTGATACCTTAATACAGGCTAGGAAACCTGTTACCAGGAAAATTTACCATAAGATATGGCGTAAATACTTACACTGGTGCGAATCCAAGAGTTACTCATGGAGTAAGGTTAGGATTCCTAGGATATTGTCTTTTCTACAAGAGGGTTTAGAAAAGGGTTTATCTGCAAGTTCTTTAAAGGGACAGATCTCAGCTCTGTCCATCCTTTTACACAAACGTCTGTCAGAAGTTCCAGACGTTCAGGCTTTTTGTCAGGCTTTAGCTAGGATTAAGCCTGTGTTTAAGACTGTAGCTCCACCGTGGAGCTTAAACTTAGTTCTTAACGTTTTACAGGGTGTTCCGTTTGAACCCCTTCATTCCATTGATATCAAGCTGTTATCTTGGAAAGTTCTGTTTTTAATGGCTATTTCCTCGGCTCGTAGAGTCTCTGAGTTATCAGCCTTACATTGTGATTCTCCTTATCTGATTTTTCATTCAGATAAGGTAGTTCTGCGTACTAAACCTGGGTTCTTACCTAAGGTAGTCACTAACAAGAATATCAATCAAGAGATTGTTGTTCCATCATTGTGCCCTAACCCTTCTTCAAAGAAGGAACGACTTCTGCACAATCTAGACGTAGTCCGTGCCCTGAAATTTTATTTACAGGCAACTAAAGATTTTCGCCAAACTTCTTCCCTGTTTGTCGTTTATTCTGGACAGAGGAGAGGTCAAAAAGCATCTGCTACCTCTCTCTCTTTTTGGCTTCGTAGCATAATACGTTTAGCCTATGAGACTGCTGGACAGCAACCTCCTGAAAGGATTACAGCTCATTCTACTAGAGCTGTGGCTTCCACTTGGGCATTTAAGAATGAGGCCTCTGTTGAACAGATTTGCAAGGCTGCAACTTGGTCTTCTCTTCATACTTTTTCCAAATTTTACAAATTTGACACTTTTGCTTCTTCGGAGGCTGTTTTTGGGAGAAAGGTTCTTCAGGCAGTGTTTCCTTCTGTATAAAGATCCTGCCTGTCCCTCCCGTCATCCGTGTACTTTAGCTTTGGTATTGGTATCCCATAAGTAATGGATGACCCGTGGACTGACTACACTTAACAGGAGAAAACATAATTTATGCTTACCTGATAAATTCCTTTCTCCTGTAGTGTAGTTAGTCCACGGCCCGCCCTGTTTTTTATGGCAGGTCTAAATTTTAAATTATACTCCAGTCACCACTGCACCCTATAGTTTCTCCTTTCTCGTTTGGTTTTCGGTCGAATGACTGGGTGTGACGTAGAGGGGAGGAGCTATATAGCAGCTCTGCTTGGGTGATCCTCTTGCACTTCCTGTTGGGGAGGAGTTAATATCCCATAAGTAATGGATGACCCGTGGACTGACTACACTACAGGAGAAAGGAATTTATCAGGTAAGCATAAATTATGTTATTTAACAATCTTATTAGGTGCCATAAATTACTGTCCACTATGCACTAGTAGTGTTGCCCAATATCTAATATTTAATACCCTGGACCACCTGACTATGTAATGTAATTTGTATATAGTTTACTACAGATTGATCTTTTTCCAGATGTGGATTGTCTACTTAGGTTTTGTTTAGGGAATAACCTTTCATTATTGGATATATTGGTAATTTCTATGAACATAGCAGGTATTGTTGAGATGAGATTGATATTGCATTATTTAGTACTGCACTATGTTCTAATTTTGCTACGTGTCCATCACCTTAGTATGCTATCATCATTTGGCATCACGATACTGTTAATATTTAATGTTTGTTAATATTTAATATTCATTATACTCTTGTCCATCTTTGTGATTCTTCACGTAGATGATGTAGTATATAAGTCGATAGAGCACATTAAGTGCATTATTCACATGAGTACAATTATGGTTATATCTATATACTTATATTTGTATATCGTATTAGTTCTCTCTGTTTCCTTTTGTATCTATCTGAGTGCATGTCGATAACTACTAATATCTATAATAGAATACTTCATTGTTTGCTATTCATATTACTCTGTATATAATTTAACAACAATCTTGTATGCGATGTACGTGCAGTATACACCTTTGGGGGGTGAGTATGTTTTACGAATTATGATTGGAACTTGTCATAGAGGCGGTTTAGATGTTTTAACCTATCATATTTGTTTATGTCTGTTTTAAGCAGTTGTGAGGTTCAGCACTACAGGCTGTGACTACGGATATTCACCCGAAACGCTTAAGCCTGTCAGTGCTGCGCCTGTGATGACCATTCATTTAAATGTTTGCTGTGAACACTTGAACTTTTTATCGTTTGTATCTAATAAAGGACTGGTTTTAGTATTTGCATTGGAGTCGGTTCCCTCTTCTAAGTATGTAATTGTATGTACCCATAATGCACACTATTTCTCGCTTTATATCTCATGCAAAAAATGTTACTATATGTTTGACCCAGTTCAATGTGTACCGCAATTTTCTCATTTCCTTTATTCTTCCACCAGGTAATGATTCACATAATAGATGACAATGACTGTGCCCCAGAATTCTTGCAGTCAATTTATAGCAGAGACAACATTTTAGAAAGCATCCCAGTGGGAACCTCATTACTGCAAGGTGATGAATACATATGTTTGTGGGAACATTTTAGAATTATTATTTAATCATTTTATACTACAACCCTTTTAAGGACTGCTAATAATGAATTGGTTGTAAGCTTTTTTGCAAGTGAGCACTATTATATGAAAAGGTGTTAGTAAGGCCTATTTGCATTAATGTATCATCTCAATTATTAAAATATCTACTCAAGCTGACCATAGAAGCTTTTTAATGATGAAGCTAAAAGACAATATTTTATTGCGCTCTTGTCCTGTGATAAAAATATATGCACTATAACAGAAAGGCTAAATCTAGTCTAATCATGTAATTCTATGGAGAAACTTCTACTACAACATTAACAGGAAACATTATTATGCTGAAATGTTCACAAAACTATTTCTCCCCAATGTTTATGACATCTGGAAAGTATCCACTGAAAGCAGACCCCACCTTTCTTTAACAATATCACCTCACTATTAAGGGGACATTCTGGCCAAAATTGGAATGGACTTGGGTGAATTTCAGTATTGAATAGAAGTAATTTTGCAATATACATGTATTAGCAAAACCGCTTCTAGCAAAAGCTATATCTGTTTCAATAGTATACTTAAAGAGACAGTCTACTTCAGAACTGTTATTGTTTAAAAATATAGATAATACCTTTATTAACAATTCCCCAGTTTTGCATAACCAACACAGTAATATTAATTTATTTCATGTAAATGGCAAGAGTCCATGAGCTAGTGACGTATGGGATATACATTCCTACCAGGAGGGGGCTTTTCCTAAACCTCAAAATGCCTATAAATATACCACGCACCACACACATACGTCAGTTTTACAAGCTTTGCATCCTATGGAGGTGGTGAAGTAAGTTTGTGCTTAATTTTTATGATTTTGTCTATGTTAAGCGCTTCTAAGCATTCTGAAGCCCAATTCCTCTCAGAGCACAGTATTTGTCAGGGCCAGGGGACGTGAAGAGAGTATTGCCTATTGATTTCTATGGTATCACTCATGGGAAATCTTTTCAAGGGTTCTCTGTTATCGGTCGTAGGGATTTGTGTCCTACCTCCCTTTTCAGATTGATGATATACTCTTATACCATTACCTCTGCTGATTGTTTTCAGTACTGGTTTGGCTGTCTGCTATATGTATATGTAGATGAGTGTCTTCGGTAAGTATGCATCATTATTTAAGACACTCTCAGCTATGTTTGCCGCTTTATGTATTAATATAAAGTTTTAAATATATGTATTTACTTATATTTGCCATGAGTCAGGTCTATGTGTATTTCCATTTGCAGTCTAACAGTTTCAGTATGAGAATCATGTTTTAGGAAGTTTAGGGGGTTTAGTTTTTCCAATTTGACTTGTTTTTTCCTTAAATTTCACGGGCAAATCTAGGCTTGCAAGGGCACAAAATGCTGTTGTTTATCGTGTAATTTTTGTTGCAAAATTTTTTTGCCGGACGTTTGCGTCTATGATGTTGCAAGTTTCGTAATTTCCTGCGTCTTTATTGACGTTAGTTTGTTTAGCGTGAAGTTGCGCTTGTTATGACACGAGTTGCATCATTTCCGGATGTTGTTTGGCGCCAAAACAAATATTTTTTTGGTTATATAACCCCACTTCCGTTATGCTCCCTGCTCTCTTTATATTCTAGAGGGCTATGCTGTTTGCTTTTCTGCTTATTTAGCATTTGCATTTTTTCCCATTCCTGAAACTGCTATATGAGGAAATTGATTATTTTGTTTAAATGTTATTTTTTCTTTTACATTTTGCAAGATGTCTCAGTCTGAGCCTGTCTCAGAAGCTACAGTAGGAACCATGCTGCCTGAACACAGTTCTACCAAAGCTAACGGCTAGATTACGAGTTGTGCGTTAGAGGCTATGCGGTGCTAACGAGCAGTTTTTGCTCACCGCTCACTTACATGCAGCGCTGGTATTACGGGTTTTTACAAACCCGTCGTTGAAAGACTAGAAGTAAGCTTGAGCAAAATTTTGCTAATTACCGCACTCCAATACCAGCGGTGAGCTGGTGTAACGTGCTCGTGCGCGATTTCCCCATAGGGATCAACTGGGAGAGCCGACTGAGAAAAAGTCTAACACCTGGCAGAAAGCAGCGTAAAACTCAGTAACGCAGCCCCATTGATTCCTATGGGGAAAGAAAATGTATGTGAACACCTAACACCCTAACATGAACCCCGAGTCTAAACACCCCTAATCTTACACTTATTAACCCTAATCTGCCACCCCCGACATCGCCGACACCTGCATTATATTTATTAACCCCTAATCTGCCGCTCCGGACACCGCTGCCACCTACATTATAGTTATGAACCCCTAATCTGCTGCCCCCAACATCGCTGACACCTACATTATTTTAATTAACCCCTAATCTGCCGCCCCCAATGTCGCTGCCACTATATTAAAGTTATTAACCCCTAAACCTAAGTCTAACCCTAACACCCCCTAACTTAAATATAATTTAAATAAATCTAAAAAAATTACTATAATTAACTAAATTATTCCTATTTAAAACTAAATACTTACCTATAAAATAAACCCTAAGCTAGCTAAAATATAATTAATAGTTACATTGTAGTTAGTTTAGGGTTTATTTTTATTTTACAGGCAAATTTGTATTTATTTTAACTAGGTAGAATAGTTACTAAATAGTTATTAACTATTTAATAACTACCAAGCTAAAATAAATACAAAAGTACCTGTATAATAAAACCTAACCTAAGTTACAATAACACCTAACACTACACTATAATTAAATAAATTAACTAAATTAAATACAATTAAATAAATTACATACAATTTGCTAAATTAAATTAGCTACAAACCCCCCCCCACTAAATTATAGAAAATAATAAACAAATTACAGATATTTAAACTAATTACACCTAATCTAATAGTCCTATTAAAATAAAAAAAAGCCCCCCCAAAATAAAAAAAAACCCTAGCCTAAACTAAACTACCAATAGCCCTTAAAAGGGCCTTTTGCGGGGCTTTGCCCCAAAGTAATCAGCTCTTTTACATGTAAAAAAAATACAAACAACCCCCCCAACAGTAAAACCCACCACCCACACAACCAACCCCCTAAATAAAATACTATCTAAAAAAACCTAAGCTCCCCATTGCCATGAAAAGGGCATTTGGATGGGCATTGCCCTTAAAAGGGCAGTTAGCTCTTTTGCAGCCCAAAGTCCCTAACCTAAAATTAAAACCCACCCAATACACCCTTAAAAAAACCTAACACTAACCCCCTGAAGATCGACTTACCGGGAGACGTCTTCATCCAAGCCGGGCCGAAGTCCTCAACGAAGCCGGGAAAAGTCTTCATCCAAGCCAGGCGAAGTGGTCCTCCAGACGGGCAGAAGTCTTCATCCAGACGTCATCTTCTATCTTCATCCATCCGGCACAGAGCGGGACCATCTTCAAGACATCCGACGCAGAGCATCCTCGTCATCCGACGGACTAACTACGAATGAAGGTACCTTTAAGTGACATCATACAAGATGGCGTCCTTTAGATTCCGATTGGCTGATAGAATTCTATCAGCCAATCGGAATTAAGGTAGAAAAAAATCTTATTGGCTGAAGCAAACAGCCAATAGGATTGAAGTTCAATCCTATTGGCTGATCCAATCAGCCAATAGGATTGAGCTCACATTCTATTGGCTGATTGGAACAGCCATTAGAATGCAAGCTCAATCCTATTGGCTGCTTGCAAATAAGATTTTTTCTACCTTAATTCTGATTGGTTGATAGAATTCTGTCAGCCAATCGGAATCTAAGGGACGCCATCTTGGATGACGTCACTTAAAGGTACCTTTATTCGTCGTTAGTCCGTCGGCAGAAGAGGATGCTCCTCTTCAGATGTCTTGAAGATGGACCCGCTCCGCGCCGGATGGATGAAGATAGAAGATGCCGTCTGTATGAAGACTTCTGCCCATCTGGAGGACCACTTCGCCCGGCTTGGATGAAGACTTCTCCCGTCTTCGTTGACGACTTCGGCCTGGCTTGGATGAAGATGTCTCCCGGTAAGTCGATATTCAGGGGGTTAGTGTTAGTTTTTTTTAAGGGTGTATTGGGTGGGTTTTATTTTTAGGTTAGAGACTTTGGGCTGCAAAAGAGCTAACTGCCCTTTTAAGGGCAATGTCCAACCAAATGCCCTTTTCAGGGCAATGGGGAGCTTAGGTTTTTTTAGATAGTATTTTATTTGGGGGGTTGGTTGTGGGTTGTTTGTATTTTTTTTTACAGGTAAAAGAGCTGATTACTTTTGGGGCAATGCCCCGCAAAAGGCCCTTTTAAGGGCTATTGGTAGTTTAGTTTAGGCTAGTGTTTTTTTTTATTTTGGGGGGCTTTTTTATTTTAATAGAGCTATTAGATTAGGTGTAATTAGTTTAAATATCTGTAATTTGTTTATTATTTTCTGTAATTTAGTGTTGTTTTTTTGTACTTTAGCTAATTTAATTTAGCAAATTGTATGTAATGTATTTAATTGTATTTCATTTAATTAATTTATTTAATTATAGTGCAGTGGTAGGTGTTATTGTAACTTAAGTTAGGTTTTATTTTAAATGTACTTTTGTATTTATTTTAGCTAGGTAGTTATTAAATAGTTAATAACTATTTAGTAACTATTCTACCTAGTTAAAATAAATACAAACTTGCCTGTAAAATAAAAATAAACCCTAAGCTAGATACAATGTAACTATTAGTTATATTGTAGCTAGCTTAGGGTTTATTTTATAGGTAAGTATTTAGTTTTAAATAGGAATAATTTAGTTAATGATAGGAATATTTATTTAGATTTATTTAAATTATATTTAAGTTAGGGGGTGTTAGGTTTAGGGTTAGACTTAGGTTTAGGGGTTAATAACTTTAATATAGTGGCACCGAGGTTGGGGACGGCAGATTAGGGGTTAATAAATATAATGTAGGTGTCGGCGACCTTGGGGAAGGCAGATTAGGGGTTAATAGATATAATGTAGGTGTCGGCGATGTTGGGGGCAGCAGATTAGGGGTTCATAAATATAATGTAGGTGGCAGCAGTGTCCTGAGCGGCAGATTAGAGGTTAAAAATGTTCTGTTAGTGTTTGCGTTGCAGGGGGGGCTCGGTTTAGGGGTTAATAGGTAGTTTATGGGTGTTAGTGTACTTTTTAGCACTTTAGTTATGAGTTTTATGCTACGGCGTTGAACTATAAAACTTTTAACTACTGACTTTTAAATGCGTTAGGACTCTTGACGGGGTAGGGTGTACCGCTCACTTTTTGGCCTCCCAGGACAGACTCGTAATACCGGCGCTGTGGAAGTCCCATAGAAAAAAGACTTTACAAAGTTTACGTAAGTTGTTTTGCGGTAAGGCCAAAGAAGTGTGCAGTACACCTAAACCTTCAAGACTCGTAATACCAGCGGGCATAAAAAAGCAGCGTAAGGACCTCTTAACACTGCTTTTTTACCCTAACGCACAACTCGTAATCTAGCCGTAAGTGTATCTGTTGTAAGCAAGCTGAGATTATATCTCCGGCTATATTATGTAACTGTTGTCATGATAAGCTTTTGCATGCCGATAATGTTTCTCTTAGTAATAGTACAGCACCTGTTGTTCCCTCAACATCTATTGTACATGATATCACTGTTGATATGAAAAATTATATTGCTGATGCAATACATAAGGCTATGTCTGCTATTCCACCTTCTAATAAACGTAAAAGGTCTTTTAAAACTTCTCATAAAACTGATGAAATTTGTGATGACCGACAACATACTGAAATATCCTCCTCTGAAGAGGATCTCTCTGGTTCAGACGATCCTACTTCAGACATTGAAATTGATAAATCTTCTTATCTTTTTAAGATTGAATATATTCGGTCTTTGTTGAAAGAATAATTGGTTACTTTGAGTATTGAGGAGTCTGATCCTCTTGATAACAAAACCAATAAACGCTTCAATTCTGCTTACTCCTGAGGTTTTTCCTGTTCCAGATGCAGATTCTGATGTGATTGTTAAGGAATGGTCTAAGCCTGGTGCTTCTTTTAATCCTTCTTCTAGGTTTAAGAAATTATATCTTTACCAGTGGCTAATTTGGAGTTTTGGGAAAAAGTCACTATGGTTGATGGGGCTATTTCTACTCTTGCCAAATGTACTACTATTCCTATGGAAGATAGTACTTCTTTTAAGGATCCTTTAGATAGGAAGATTGAATCTTATCTAAGGAAAGCTTATTTACATTCTGGCTATATTCTCAGGCCTGCCATTTCTATGGCTGATGTTGCAGCTGCATCAACTTTTTGGTTGGATAGCTTAGCACATCAGGAAACAGATTCTGATTTGTCTAGCATTGTTCGTTTACTTCAACATGTTAATCATTTTATCTGTGATGCTATTTTTGATATCATCAAGATTGATGTTAAATCTATGTCTTTAGCTATTCTAGCTAGAAGAGCCTTATGGCTTAAATCATGGAATGCTGACATGGTATCTCTATCTTTCCAGGGTAATAATTTATTTGGTTCTCAGTTGGATTCTATCATTTCCACTATCACTGGGGGAAGGGAGTTTTTTTCCCCCAAGATAAAAAGTCTAAGGGTAAATTGAAAGTTTTAAATCAGTTTCGTTCCTTTCGTCAGAATAGAGAACAGAAAACCGCTCCTTCCCCTAAGGACTCTGGTTCCAATTGGAAGCCATCTTAAAGTTGGAATAAATTTAAGCCATATAAGAAACCAAAGCCAGCCCCTAAGACTGCATGAAGGTGCAGCCCTCAATCCAGTTCAACTGGTGGGTGGGGGGTACAGATTGAAATTATTTCAAAACATTTCGGTAGATTTTGTTCAGAATCAGTGGATTCAGAGCATTGTCTCTCAAGGGTATCTAATAGGTTTCAGAATAAGACCTCCTGGGAGAAGATTCTTTCTCTCTCATGTTCCAACAAATCCTGTGAAAGCTCAGGCTTTTCTGAAGTGTGTTTCAGATCTGGAGCTTTCAGGGGTGATTACACCAGTTCTGCTTCAGGAACAGGGTCTGGGTTTTTATTCAAATCTATTCATTGTCCCAAAGAAAGAAAATTCATTCAGACCAGCTGGATCTAAAGTTTTTGAATTGTTTTATAAGGGTCCGAACTTTCAAGATGGTGACTATAAGGACTATTCTGCCTTTTATTCAGCAAGGTCATTACATGTCCGCAATAGACTTACAGGATCCTTATCTTCACATTCCGATTTATCCAGATCACTATCGGTTTCTGAGATTCTCTTTTCTAGACTAGCATTACCAATTTGTTGCTCTTCCATTTGGCCTAGCAACAGCTCTAAGAATCTTTTCAAAGGTTCTCGGTGCTCTTCTATCTGTAATCAGAGAGCAGGGTATTGCGGTGTTTCCTTATTTAGACAATATCTTGGTACTGGCTCAATCTTTTCATTTAGCAGAATCTCACATGAATAAACTAGTGTTGGAGGATCAATTTACCAAAGAGTTTCTTGATTCCTCACACAAGGGTCACCTTTTTAGGTTTCCATATAGATTCAGTGTCCATGACTCTTTCTTTAACAGACAAGAGATGAATGAAATTGATTTCAGCCTGTCGAAACCTTCAGTCTCGATCATTCTCTTCAGTGGCTATGTGTATGGAAGTTTTAGGTCTCATGACTGCAGCATCGAACGCAATCCCCTTTGCTCATTTTCATATGAGACCTCTGCAGCTTTGCATGCTAAATCAATGGTGCAGGGATTATGCTATTTTCAGGGTTCTTCAGGCTTAGCCTCTATTAAAGAGGGAATTTTTAATTCGCTTTCAGACAGACAATATCACAACTGTTGCATATGTCAATCATCAGGGAGGTACTCACAGTCCTTTAGCAATGAAAGAAGTATCACGGATACTTTCTTGGGCCGAATCCAACTCTTGTCCTATTTCTGTGATTCATATCCCAGGTGTAGACAATTGGGAAGTGGATTATCTTAGCCATCAGACTTTGCATCCGGGGAAGTGGTCTCTCCATCCAGATATGTTTTTTCATATTGTACAGATGTGGGGTCTTCAAGAAATAGATCTGATGGATTCTCATCTAAACAGGAAACTTCCCAGATACCTTTCCAGGTCCAGGGATTCTCAGGCAGAGATGGTGGATGCAGTTCCTTGGTCTTACCAACTGGCTTATATTTTTCCGCCTCTAGTTCTTCTTCCAAGGGTGATCTCCAAGATCATAATGGAACAATCTCATGTGTTTCTGATAGCACGAGCATGGCCTCAAAGTTTTTGGTATGCAGATCTTGTCCGGATGTCTAGTTGCCAACCTTGGTCACTTCCTTTAGGCCAGACCTTCTGTCTCAAGGGCCGTTTTTCCATCAGGATCTCAAATCACTAAATTTGAAGGTATGGGAAATGAACGCTTAGTGCTTAGTCATAGAGGATTCTCTGACTCAGTGATCAATACTATGTTGCAGGCTCGTAAGTCTGTTTCAAGGAAGATTTATTATCGGGTTTGGAAAACCTATATTTCATGGTGTTCTTCTCATAAATTCTCTTGGCATTCTTTTAGAATTCCTAGAATTTTACAGTTTCTTCAGGATGGTTTGGATAAAGATTTGTCTGCAAGTACTTTGAAGGTACAAATCTCTGCTCTTTCAGTTTTATTTCATAGAAAGATTGCTAAACCTTTGGTCCGTATCAAGCCTGTTATTAAGTCCATTTTTCTTCCATGGAGTCTTAATTTGGTTTTGAAGGTTTTGCAAGCTCCTCCTTTTGAGCCTATGCATTCTTTGGATATTAAGCTACTTTCTTGGAAAGTATTGTTCTTTTTGGCTATCTCTTCTGCTAGAAGAGTTTCTGAATTGTCTGCTCTCTCTTGTGAGTATCCTTTTTTGATTTTTCCATCAGGATAAAGCTGTTTTGCAGACTTTGTTTTAAATTTCTTCCTAAGGTTGTGAATTCTAACAACATTAGTAGGGAAATTGTTGTTCCTTGTGTCTGAATCCTAAAAATTTGCTTTAAAAATCGTTACATTCTTTGCATGTGGTAAGGGCTTTGAAATACTATGTTGAGGCTACTAAGGATTTCAGGAAGACTTCTAGTCTATTTGTTGTCTTTTCCAGTTCTAGGAAAGGTCAGAAAGCCTCTGTCATTTATTTGGCATCTTGGTTAAAGCTTTTGATTCACAAGGCTTATTTGGAGGTGGGACAGTCTCCGCCTCAGAGAATTACAGCTCATTCTACTAGATTGGTTGCCACATTTTGGGCTTTTAAGAATGAAGCTTCAGTTGATCAGATTTGCAAAGCAGCAACTTGGTCTTCTTTGCATACATTTACTAAATTTTACCATTTCTATGTATTTGCTTCTTCTGAAGCAGTCTTTGGTAGAAATGTTCTTCAGGCAGCTGTCTCAGTTTGATTCTTCTGTTTTTAAGAAGAACTTATTTTTTGGATTTAATTTCTCAGCGGAAATAGCTGTTTTTATTTTATCCCTCCCTCTCTAGTGACTCTTCTGTGGACTTCCACATCTTGGGTATTTTATCCCATACGTCACTTGCTCATGAACTCTTACCATTTACATGAAAGAAAACATAATTTATGTAAGGACTTACCTGATAAATTCATTTCTTTCATAATGGGAAGAGTCCATGAGGCCCACCATGTTTTTGGTGGTTATATTTTTTTGTATAAAAGCACAATAATATTTTACAGTTCCTCTTTTTTGTATGCTTTTTTTTACTTCTTTTTTACACCTCACTACTTGGCTATACGTTGAACTGAAGTATGTGTGTGGTGGGAGATGTATTTATAGGCATTTTGAGGTTTGGAAAACCTTGCCCCTTCCTGGTAGGAATGTATATCCCAT
This sequence comes from Bombina bombina, assembly GCF_027579735.1. Classification (NCBI taxonomy): domain Eukaryota; kingdom Metazoa; phylum Chordata; class Amphibia; order Anura; family Bombinatoridae; genus Bombina; species Bombina bombina. Next base: position 989,048,934 of record NC_069503.1, read on the forward strand.
ACGTCACTAGCTCATGGACTCTTGCCATTAGGAAAGAAATTAATTTATCAGGTAAGTTCTTACATAAATTATGTTATTTCTTTCCTAAGACATGGAGAGTCCACAACGTCATTTCAATTACTTGTGGGAATATCACTCCTGGCCAGCAGGAGGAGGCAAAGAGCACCACAGCAAAGCTGTTAAGTGTCACTCCACTATCCATAATCCCGAGTCATTTTCTTTGCCTCTGTCAATGGAGGAGGTGAAGTTTGGTGTCTGAAGAAATGGATTCCTTTTTTGGGTACTTTTTCCTGCAAGCAAGGATTTGGATTCAGCTGAGAGGGAAATGTTTGACCCATTTTAGATCTGAAGTGTCTCAACAAATTTCTCAGGGTACCGTCCTTCAAAATGGAAACCATTCGTTTCTTCCTTCCTTTGGTCCAAGAGGGTCAGTTCATGACGACCATAGACCTGAAGGACGTATATCTTCATGTTCCCATCCACAGAGATCATCACAAATTCCTGAGATTCGCTTTTCTAGACAAGCACTTTCAGTTTGTGGCTCTTCTGTTTGGCCTTGCCACAGCTCCCAGAATTTTCTCAAAGGTTCTGGGGGCTCTCTTGGCAGCGGTCAGGTCTCGGGGTACTGCAGTGGCACCCTACCTGGATGACATATTGGTTCAGACACCATCTTTTCAACAAACAAACTCTCATACAGATCTTGTTGTCTTTTCTACGTTCCCACGGATTGCAAGTGAATCTGGAGAAGAGTTCCCTTGTTCCAGCTACAAGGGTGGTTTTCTTAGGGACCATCATAGATTCCCTATCTATGAAAAATTTTCTGACAGAGGTCAGAAAATCCAAGATTCTTCCCTCTTGCCTCTCACTACAGTCTACTGTTCAGCTTTCAGTGGCTCAATGTATGGAGGTAATTGGTCTGATGGTTGCTTCCATGGACATCATTCCCTTTGCTCGATTCCATTTGAGAAATCTGCAATTATGCATGCTCAGACAATGGAAGGGAGACCATTTGCATCTATCTCAAAGGATAGATATAGATAGTGACCAGTCGACAAGAGACTCTTTCCCATGGTGGCTTTCTCAGGAGCATCTGTCTCAAGGCACATGCTTCCGGAGACCTTCCTGGGTGATCGTGACCACTGACTCCAGCATGCTAGGCTAGGGAGCAGTCTGGGACTCATTAAAGGCGTAGGGACTATGGACTCGGGAAGAGTCTGCTCTCCCAATAAATATCTTGTTTATCAGGTTCTAATCGGACAACATCACCTTAGTGGCTTACATCAACCACCAAGGAGGAATTTAGAGTTTCTTGGCCATGAAGGAGGTGACTCGGATTATTCTGTGGGCCCAAGCTCACAATTATCTTCTGTCTGCCATCCACATTCCAGGAGTGGATAACTAGGAGGCGGATTTCCTGAGCAGACAGAATTTTCATCCCGGAGAGTGGGCTTTCCTTCCGGTGGTGTTCTCCAGGTTAACCCTCAAGTGAGGGGTGCCTGCGTTGGACCTGACGGCGTCTCGTAAGAACGCCAAGCTTCCAAGGTACAGTTCAAGGTCAAGAAATCCTCAGGCTGCTCTGATAGATGCTCTGGCGGTTCCTTGGGATTTTGGTCTAGCATACCTGTTTCCTCCGTTTGCTCTCCTTCCACAAGTCATTGCTCGTATCAAACAGGAGAGAGCATCTTTAATTCTAATAGCTCCTGCATGACCTCACAGGATCTGGTTTGCAGACCTAGTGAAGATGTCATCTCTTCCTCCTTGGAGGTTACCTCTGAGGAAGGACTATCTAACTCAGGGTCTTTTCCTCCACCCAAATCTCATTTCTCTAAAGCTGACTCTTTGGAGATTGAACGCTTAATTCTGGCTAAGCGTGGGTTTTCTGAGTCGGTCATAGAGATCATGATCCAGGCTTGCAAGCCTGTCACTCGTAAAATTTACCATGAGGTATGGCGTAAATACCTTTATTGGTGTGATTCAAAGGGCTTCTCTTAGAATAGTGTCAGGATACCTAGAATTTTGTCCTTTCTCCAGGAAGGTCTGGAGAAAGGGTTGTCAGTCAGTTCTCTGAAAGGTCAGATTTCTGCATTATCTATTCTTTTACATAAGCGTCTGGCGAATGTGCCAATTGTTCAATCTTTTTGTCAGGCCCTGGTCAGAATCAGGCCTGTGTTTAAAGCTATTTCTCCCCCTTGGAGCCTTAACCTTGTTCTTAAAGATTGGCAGCAGGCACTGTTTGAGCCAATGCATTCCATAGATATTAAGTTATTATCTTGGAAGGTTTTGTTTCTTATTGCCATCTCTTCTGGATTTTCTCCCTAAGGTAGTTTCGGATAAAAATATTAGTCAGGAAATTTTTGTTTCTTCTTTCTGTCCTAATCCTTCTTCTCATAAGGAACGTCTGTTGTACAACTTGGATGTTGTGTGTGCTCTAAAATTCTACCTACAGGCGACTAAGGATTTTTTCCAGTTTTCTGTCCTCTTTGTTTGTTTCTCTGGAAAGTGTAAGGGTCAGAAGGCTACTGTTACTTCTCTTTCCCTTTGGTTGAGAAGTGTGATTCGTTTGCAGGTCAGCAGCCTCCTGAGATAATTACAGCTCATTCCACTAGGGCTGTCTCCTCTTCTAGTGCTTTCAAAAATGAAGCTTCTGTGGAACAGATTTGCAAGGCTGCAACTTGGTCCTCTCTGCATACTTTTTCCAAATTTGATCATTTTGCCTCGGCTGAGGCCTCTTTTGGGTGAAAGGTTCTTCAGGCGGTGGTGGCTTCTGCTTAGGTCTGCCTGTCTTGTTCTCCCCCCTCTATTCATTCCGTGTCCTCTAGCTTGGGTTTTGGTTCCCACTAGTAATTGGAATGACGTCGTGGACTTTCCATGTCTTAGGAAAGAAAACAAAATTTATGCTTACCTGATGAATTTCTTTCTTTCGGACATGTAGAGTCCACGACCCCACCCTTAAGATTATACAGTTATTTTTGACAAAACTACAGGCACCTCTACACCTTTGTGTTATTCCTTTTTCCATTTCCCTTCAGTCGAAAGACTGGGGATTATGTATAGGGGAGTGACACTTTACAGCTGTTCTGTGGTGCTCTTTGCCTCCTCCTGCTTGCCAGGAGTGATATTCCCACTAGTAATTTGAATGACGTTGTGGACTCTCCATGTTCGGATTTTTTTTTTTTATCAGGTAAGCATACATTTTGTTACTTTTTACCACCTTATTTCAGTTCTTTTGACAGACTTGCAATTTAGCCAATTAGTGCCCTCTTATAAGTAACTCCACACGTGTGAGCACAATTTTATCTATATGGCACACATAAACTAACACCCTCTCTCTGTGGAAAACTGTAAAATGCCTTAAGAAAAGAGGCGGCCTTCAAGGGCTTAGAAATTAGCATATGAGCCTACCTAGGTTTAGCCTTCAACTAACAATGTCAATAAAACAAAGCACATTTGATGATAATTTGCATTATTGCTGAGATGATACAAGCCCCACTTGATCTCTGAGCAGCTGCAGAATTTAAAACGCTAGCTATGCTTCACATGCATACGCAGTGAAAAATACTAACACTAAAAACCTTTTGCCTATATTTGTATATTGTTAATATGTTACTTTCCAAAGATGTAATTCATCTATGTGCATTTCACTTTTGGCCAGAATATCGTTTTAAGTAATCGCTTTAAGCCATAACCTTACACACATGGGGTTTACTAGGCGTGCACCACTAAGCTGTTGTGCTACAGTTTCCTATACCAAGTTTGAATTTTTGACTAGTGATGTAATAGTAAGGCTATTTGACTTATTATTCATGCCTTCTTGGTTATATTAATTAGGTGTGATGTGGGTAACTGGTTTCTTTACTTAATGTATTTATCTTTATCTCATTCCGTATGCTCTGCAGACAATTAGAATATTTAAAATCTCAACCTTTGTTATAATAGTATTTGAATCCAGAGGAAATGTTTAGTTTTTTGTTAATTTTCAATAAAAATATTCAAAAAAAGGAATGACTTGTTCAGTCATTTCATATAACAGAGAACACAAACTGAAACCATAGATTTCTATGACTGTTGTATCATTTATTTATATAGCACCACCAAATTCCGTATCGTTGAATTCTAAACTTATTTTAAAAGGTACACATGTGTACATAAATAAAAATACAAAGTCTATTTTATATTGAACACATGCAGTATATCATACTAAGGTAATCCCTAAGGAAAAATAAGGAGAAATAACTCAGGATTAGATTGGGTAGTTACAGTTAAAATTAAAAGTTAAAAATAATCTTTATGTCTTTTCAATGGCATGGAGAGTGCACAAATCCATTCAATTTCTAGTGGGAATTCAACTTCTGGCAAAGAACACCCCAGAAAAGCTTCAAGTATCCTTCCATTACCCACAATCCCCAGTCATTCTTTGCCTGCGTAACATTGTAGGTGATGTGCGAAGAAGGTGTCTGAAGAAAGCAAGTTGTTAATCCTTTAATGGGTACATTTCCCTGCAAGCAAGGATTGGGGTTATGCTGTGCCCATGTAATTCTCTTTAGTAAGAGTAATGGTGGCTTTTAGTAGTTAGAAGATGGCGAGGTGGTCTTTGCTTACCTTCCAACATTTTTGATACCCCTATATAGAAAACTAGGGTTGGCTACGCTGTTTTTTCTTTATCTAGAGGTCTATCTCAGTTAGGATTCTGTCACACCAGTTTGCTGTACCTGCCCTATAGCGGATCCACAGGTAAGTGCTTTTACCTTCTAGGTGAGAAGGATGCAGCACTTAGGAATTCTTTGTTTTTAAAAGAAAAGGGAAAAAAAGGAAAGTTTGAGAACAAGGTGGATCCTTATGGGACTGAATATCCCTTTTAAAGTTTGGGAATTTATAAGGCAGCAGTTCAGGGCACTGTTCTGTCATGTGAAGGCTTTTTTGATTTTGGCTATGGGGATTTGTTTGCACAAAATTTTGTTTGGGTTATAGAAAGTTGTTTGACCGCACCTTACTTTTGAATTTGCAATCATGTGACCGCTCAATTACTTCCTGAGTGCTGATCAGTTTGCTTGCAGCCGGCTGTTTGGAAGTCGGATTTTTAAGGAGTCAGAGCGGTTTTCCTGCCTGTCGCTTCTCTCTGATGTTTGCAGCTTTCTTGGATTTTCAGTTTGAACAAGATTGCTTTATCTGCTGGTGTGGATTTGATTCCTGGTTATCTGTAGGTTGAGTCTCTCCAGTGTGGCTGGGGTGCAGAGGTGCCGGGTTTTTAATAATTATTTAATATCTATGCATAAAGTTGTTTTATTCTAATTTTCTATATAGAATTTAGAGTATAAGGAAAATAAAGGGCTATTTTATTTTTACTATGGATGTCGATCCCAGCTTTCTCTGTCATTTGATAAATGTCTTTATTGTGCAGATGCCCAGGTTTTTCCTCCTGTGCAATTTTGTTCCCCTTGCCTTAATAAGGTTTTATTATCTAAGGATAAGGATTCCTTATCTGAGCCTTCTTTTTCTCAGGATAATGCTGTTCAGGGGTTGTCTCAGCCTTCCTCTAACATGTCCCTGTCTTTGACAGATTCACATCCAGTGCCCTGCGGTTCCTCTCAGTTAGTTTCTGGAAGTGTTTGTTTGCCTAAAGATTTTTGCTGCCCAGTTGACTTCTGTAGTTTCTGCAGCCCTAAGTGCTTTACCTAGTTCTGGTAAAAGGAAGAGGAAATCTAAGAACATTTCCATGGGTTCTGTTTCTGCCAAGATTGATTTGGTTAGTCTTTCTCAGTTATCTAGCGAGGATCATTCCTCTGCAGCTTCTGAGGGCGAGATCTCTGATTCGGAATCTGCAGTTTCTAGTACAGTAGATTCTGAGGAGGTTAATTTTAGATTTAAACTGAAGCATCTATGTTTACTTTTGAAGGAGGTGTTAGCTACTTTAGATGACTCTGAATCAATTGCACAGACTCCTAAAAAGGCTAATAAACTGAATAAAGTTTTTGATGTCAAACCTAAATCTGTGGAGGTTTTTCTTTTCCAGATTGCATGTCTGACATATCTCAGGAATGGGAGAAGCTGGCCTTTCTTTTAACCAGTCTCCTGTGTTTTTAAGGATGTTTCCTGTGGCTTATTCAGTGCAAGATGTTAGCACACTGTTCCTAGAGTAGAGGGCGCTATATCTACCTTAGCCAAGAGAACTACTATTCCTCTTGAGGATAGTTACTCTTTTAAAGACCCTATGGATAAGAAACTGGGGGGTTATTTAGGAAAAGGTTTCTTCATCAGGGTTTGCAGTGGCAACCAATTGCTAGTATTGTGACAGTTGCTGGTGCAGCCTCTTTTTGGTGTGACTTATTGTCTGTTCTAATTTCAGAGGAGAATACTATGGAGGAGATCCAAGATAGGATCAAGGCTCTAAAGTTGGCTAATACTTTTATCTGTGATGCCAGTGTGCAGGTTGCGGATGTGACTTCCAAATCCAAGCTTCTGTCTCTGCCAGACCAGGAACAAATAAAGTCTTACCCTTAAAAGGTAGAGATAATTTTTACGGTTGCTGGTGGAAAATTAGTCTTTTTACCACAGGATAAGAGGAATAGACCCAAGGGTTGTCAGACTTCTAATTTTTGTCCCTTTTGTAACTTTAAGAGACAGAAATCTTCCTCTTCTAAATCTGAGCAAGCCAAGACTTCTTGGAGAGCTAGCCAGCCCTGGAATAAGGATAAGCAGTGCAAAAAGCCTTCCGCTGATGCTGTCAGCATGAAGGGCTCGCCCTTGATCCAGTTCTGGATCAGATAGGGGGCAGGCTTTCCGTCTTTCAGCAGGCTTGAAATCGCGACATTCCAGATCAATGGGCAGTAGATGTAGTCTCCAGGGATACATGATAGGATTCAAATCTTGTCAGATTTCTATTTCAAAGATTATCTGTAAACCAGGTAAAGAGAGAGGCCTTCTTAAATTGTGTAAGAGATCTTTCTTCTCTGGTATTAATTATCCCAGTTCCTCTAGCAGAACAGGGTCAGGGATTTTATTCAAATCGTTTTGTGGTTCCCAAAAAGGGAGGGAACTTTTCAACCCTTTTTAGACCTCAAGTCTCTCAACAAGTTTCTCAAGGTTCCATCCTTCTATATGGAGACTATTCGTTCTATTCTGCCTCTGGATCAGGAGTGTCAATTTATGACTACTATAGACCTAAAGGATGCGTATCTTCATGTGCCTATCCACAGGGAGCATTTGAAGTTCCTGAGGTTCGCTTTTTTGGATTAGCATTTGAAATTTGTAGCCCTTCCTTTCAGCCTCGCCACTGTACCTCAAATTTTTATGATGGTTCTAGAGACTCTTCTGGCTGTGGCCAGGTCTCTAGGGATTGCGGTGGCTCCTCACCTGGATGATATCTTGATTCAGGTGCCATCTTTTCAGTTCGCAAAATCCCATACAGATTCTATGTTAGTCATTCTCCGCTCTCACGGGTGGAAGGTGAATCGAGGGAAAAGTTCCTTGATGCCAAGTACCAGGGAATGTTTTCTGGGGACAATAATAGACTTAGTATCTATGAAGATTTTTTTGATGGAGGTCAGAAGATTCAAGCTTCTGGAGGCCCGTTGTTCTCTTCAGTCCACTGTTTGTCCATCAGTGGCAGTATGCATGGAAGTAATTGGTCTCATGGTGGCATCCATGGACATTATTCCATTTGCTCACTTCCATCTGAAACTTCTACAGTTATGTATGCTCAGTCAATGGAACGGAGACCACTTGGATCTCTTTCAGAGTAGAGTTTTATGCCCTCAGACAATGATTTCTCTGTCTTGGTGGATCTCCCAGGACCATTTGTCTAAGGGCACTTGTTTCCTGAGACCTTCTTAGGAGATTGTGACCACGGATGCCAGCCTGTTAGGCTGGGGAGCTCATGGACTTTGGACTCAGGAAGAGTCTGCCCTCCCTATATATATCCTATAATTGAGCAATCAGCTTGGCCTCAACTGAGTTTAGTCTGGTTTATCAGATTTCAATCGGACAACATAACTTCAGTCGTGTATATCAACCACCAAGGAGGAACTCTGAGCTTGGTAGCTATGAAGCAGGTGATTCACATTCTTCAGTGGGCAGAGTCTTACAATTGTCATCTCTCTGCCATTCATATCCCAGGGGTGGACAACTGGGAAGCAAATTATCTAAGCAGGACAGACGTTTCATCCAGGGGAATGGGCTCTCCATTTGGAAGTTTTCTCATGTTAACCCTTGAATGGGGAGTTCCAGAGTTGGATCTGATGGCATCTCATCTAAAAGCCAAGCTTCCAGAATATGGAGCAGGATCAAGAGATCCTCAAGCAGCTCTGGTAGTCACCCTGGCAATGCCATGGGATTTGGGTTTAATTTATCTGTTTTCTCCGGTTGCCCTCCTTCCTCGGGTGATATCAAACAGGAGCAGGTTTCGGTGATTCTAATAGCTCCAGTGTGGCCTTGCAGAACTTGGTTTGGGGACCTAGTGAAGATGTCATCATTTCCCCTGTGGAAATTGCGTCTGAGGAGGGATATTCTACTTCAGGGTTGCTTCCTCCATCCGAAACTTAGTCTCTCAGAAGCGGACTGCTTGGAGATTGAACACTTAGTCTTATCCAGACCCAGAGGGTTATTGAGACTATTATTCAGGCTTGTACTCATTGGTGCAGATCTAAGGATTTTTCTTGGAGTCAGGTGAGAATTCCCCGTATTCTGTCCTTTCTTCAGAAGGGCCTGGAGAAGGGCTTATCAGTCAGTACCCTAAGGGGTCAGATTTAGGCTCTGTTGATTCTTCTGCAGAAGCTTCTGGCAATTTTGCCAGATGTTCAATCTTTTGTCCAGGCTTTGGTTAGAATCGGGCCTGTGTTTAGGTCAATTGCTACTTCTTGGAGTCTTAATCTAGTTCTTAAGGTTCTGCAGCAGGCTCCATTTGAGCCTATGCATTCTGTAGATATTATCCTGGAAGGTTTTTGTTTCTGCTGGCAATTTTTCTGCCCGTAGAGTTTCTGAACTTTCGGCTCTATAGTGTGGTTCTCCTTATCTAATTCTTCATGCAGATAAGGCGGTTCTCCATAGTAAATTAGGATTTCTGCCTAAGGTGGTCTCGGAACGCAATATTAACCAAGAAATTGTTGTTCCTTCTTTTTGTCCTAATCCTTCCTCTAAGAAGGAGCGGTTGTTGCATAATCTGGATGTTGTGCGTACTTTAAAGTTCTTTTTACAGGTTACAGAAGATTTTCGTCAATCTTCTGCTCTTTTGTTGTCTTTTCTGGTAAACGGAGGGGTCAAAAGGCCACTTCTTCTACTCTCTCCTTCTGGTTAAGAAATGTTATTCGATTGGCTTATGAGCAGTGGCGACTGGTGACTTTAGAAGATGGGGAGCACTACCCCGACCCTCATATGGCTCCGCCCGTTTTATTGTGTGTGTATGTGTGTGTATATATATATATATATATATATATATACACACACATACACACACATACATTCAAACACACAGACACCCATGCACACCTACACACACAAACAGTCACACATGCACAGAATAAACACATACATACACATGAACTGATAGTTAAATATATGCATTAAAACACAATAGCATGATTATGGAAACATAGCAATAGCACTGTTCATAATAAACATGAAATAACAGGCGTTAGTTTACAAAATTAATTCTGAACACTCTTTTTAAATCAAAGTACAAACAAACTTTCCCTTGCCAGTATGCTATCCTGTGCTAAGCATTCTCCACTCTACAGACCTTTGTGACATTATGCTCTCCTATTAACAAATTGCTCCTTTGGGGCCAAACCTCCTATTATGTCATTAGTGTTGTGCAAGGCTGTTTGAGGTCACTTTTATTCTCTTTAGAACAATCATCACCAAAAATATTGCTTACACATGTGTGTCTTTCAGAATAAAAATTAGAAAAATGACATATAAATGACTCATCAAAGCAGGATTGGGTTCTCATAATTAGGGGTCATTAGCAGACACTCAGGGCGCTAATTGACTACTGGGTGTATACAGTGTTAGGAGGTGTGTGTCCCCATGTGTACCCAGACATACACCAATAGGCCTGCTCTAGCCTAGGGAACCCGCACAAGTTGGTTCTGAGGTGAGGCCCAGGCTAGTACCTGCACACAGACCCAGTGACGGCGGTGCATTGTTCAGACAGCGCTTCCCTCAGCATGATACCAGAGTGGAGAGTCACCGGGGAGCTCGACTGGGACCCTTCGCTTCCTGTGCCGGCAAACACGGACATAGCCGCAGGAAAAAAAAGTGATCACTTCAGAAGTTCCAGGTCACTGCCGGGTGTCTCCACAAATGGTATTCGGGCTGTAGGTACTGCAGACTGGGGGGCATCGTGCTCTGTGAGTGAGCGGTTAGGGATGGGAGCATGAGAGATGCCTGTTGTGGATCATTGCACCACCGCAGAGTGAGGGAGCGGTATTCAGGGATGTGAATAACTGTGAGGGGTCTTCCTTAGAAAGTCTTTGTGCGAGACGTTAAGGGACAATAGTGAAGGGTTGTGGCCCTTGTGAGGTAGAGGGGTTTCAGCACCTGCTAGAAGTACCATCTCAGCTTTAGTGAATTTTACTCTTTAGTCTAGATATAAGATTAATTAACAAAAACTGACCTTACTGCACACACAGTGACTTCAGCCAGCACAGCACAAGTGCCATCAGTCCCAGGCCCCAGCCCCAGGGCAGAGCAGTTCACCAAGGAGGATGCAGCCGCCTGTGCCGGGCGTGCCCTAGTGACGCCACTGCCTCCACACACAGAGCTCTTAGTGTGCGAGTGTCACGTGACAGCTGGCTCTCGCACACTAAGAGCTGTGCGGTTAGGAGACCTATGGGCTGGCCTGTAGGTGGCGCTGCTGTCAATGCAGTTGTCAAAGTGGATAGTGCTTTTGCCTATACTTCTATCTATCGAACTGCTCATCATGTGCGATAGATAGAAGTATTAGGCAAATGCCCATTCCACTTTCAGCCTAAATAAGGCAATTTTAATGTTTTTACTTAAAATTGCAGTGCCTGGAGTATTTTTTTAATTTAATCAGCAAAAAAGGTCAGCAAAAAAGGTTTAAAAATGTAATATTTTTTTTTTATTTCTCACTTTTTTATTTTTTTGTTCATCAGGGGTCAGGGGGCATCAGGTCAGGGGGTTCACGTGCTCAAGTGCTCCTATAGAGGAGCCTCCACTGCTTATGAGACAGCTAGACAGCAGCCTCCAGAGAAAATTATTGCTCACTCGACTAGGGATGTCATTTCCTCTTTGGCCTTAAAAATTATGCTTTTATGGAACAGATTTGCAAGGCGGCCACTTGGTCATAATTGCATACTTTTCCCAAATTTTCAACATTTTATGTTTTGCCTCAGCTGAGGTATCTTTTGGGAGAAAAGTTTTTCAAGCAATGGTGCCTTCTGTTTACGTTCACCTGTTTTGTGTATCCCTCCCTTCCATTCTGTGGACTCTAGCTTTGGTATTGGTTACCTCTAGTAATTGAATGGATTTGTGGACTCTCCATACCATTGATAGGAAAACATACTTTATACTTACCTGATAAATTCTTTTCTTTCCTGGCATGGAGAGTCCATGACCCGCCCTTATTTTAAGACATCTTTTTGTCATTTTTTAAACCTCAGGCACCGCTATACCCTTTGTGTCTTCTTCTCTTTCCATAATTCCTCGGCTGAATGACTGGGGATTGTGGGTAGTGGGAAGATACTTAAAGCTTTCCTGGGGTGTTTTTTACTTCCACCTGGTGGCCAGGAGTTAAATTCCCACTAGTAATTGAATGGATTCATGGACTCTCCATGCCAGGAAAGAAAAACATTTATCAGGTAAGTATAAAATATGTTATTTGTACACACAGCAAGTGTTTGACTGAACACTTAAAAGACCATTAAAACAAAGGCATAACAACAAAACAACACAGTGTCACTTATTCTGAATTTTAAGTAAGCAATAGATTTTTTTTTCTTATATAAACATGTTCACCCAATTTTAGACTCATATTCTGCACATGCTCCATAGTAGCTGATGCCTCAGAAAATGGGCATATGGTTTTGATTTGATTAGGGTGTGTAAGAAAATGAAAAGAAGAAAAGTATTTTCATGAAGTTAGTGAAGCATGCTCAGCCATATCTGTTTGTGGAGGAAGTTGCATAATTTTATTCAAATTTTATTTAAATTTAGGTTATTCATATACGGCTAGATTTGGAGTTTTGTCGGTAACGACCCGAAAAACTAACGCCGGCTTTTTTCTGGCCGCACCATAAAAATAACTCTGGTATTGAGAGTCCACATAAAGGCTGCGTTAGGCTCCAAAAAAGGAGCGTAGAGCATTTTTAACACAGCTTCAACTCTCGATACCAGAGTTGCTTACGCAAGCGGCCAGCCTCAAAAACGTGCTTGTGCACGATTCTCCCATAGCAAACAATGGGGCTGTTTGAGCTGAAAAAAAACCTAACACCTGCAAAAAAGCAGCGTTCAGCTCTTAACGCAGCCCCATTGTTTGCTATGGGGAAACACTTCCTACGTCTGCACCTAACACCCTAACATGTACCCCGAGTCTAAACACCCCTAACCTTACACTTATTAACCCCTAATCTGCCGCCCCCGCTATCGCTGACCCCTGCATATTATTATTAACCCCTAATCTGCCGCTCCGTAAACCGCCGCTACTTACATTATCCCTATGTACCCCTAATCTGCTGCCCTAACATCGCCGACCCCTATATTATATTTATTAACCCCTAATCTGCCGCCCACAACGTCGCCTCCACCTAACTACACTTATTAACCCCTAATCTACTGAGCGGACCTGAGTGCTACTATAATAAAGTTATTAACCCCTAATCCGCCTCACTAACCCTATAATAAATAGTATTAACCCCTAATCTGCCCTCCCTAACATCGCCGACACCTAACTTCAATTATTAACCCCTAATCTGCCGACCGGAGCTCACCGCTATTCTAATAAATGTATTAACCCCTAAAGCTAAGTCTAACCCTAACACTAACACCCCCCTAAATTAAATATAATTTACATCTAACGAAATTAATTAACTCTTATTAAATAAATTATTCCTATTTAAAGATAAATACTTACCTGTAAAATAAATCCTAATATAGCTACAATATAAATTATAATTATATTATAGCTATTTTAGGATTTATATTTATTTTACAGGTAACTTTGTATTTATTTTAACCAGGTACAATAGCTATTAAATAGTTAAGAACTATTTAATAGCTAAAATAGTTAAAATAATTACAAATTTACCTGTAAAATAAATCCTAACCTAAGTTACAATTAAACCTAACACTACACTATCAATAAATTAATTAAATAAACTACCTACAATTACCTACAATTAACCTAACACTACACTATCAATAAATTAATTAAATACAATTCCTACAAATAAATACAATTAAATAAACTAGCTAAAGTACAAAAAATAAAAAAGAACTAAGTTACAAAAAATAAAAAAATATTTACAAACATAAGAAAAATATTACAACAATTTTAAACTAATTACACCTACTCTAAGCCCCCTAATAAAATAACAAAGCCCCCCAAAATAAAAAATGCCCTACCCTATTCTAAATTACTACATTTCAAAGCTCTTTTACCTTACCAGCCCTGAACAGGGCCCTTTGCGGGGCATGCCCCAAGAAATTCAGCTCTTTTGCCTGTAAAAAAAACATACAATACCCCCCCCCAACATTACAACCCACCACCCACATACCCCTAATCTAACCCAAACCCCCTTTAAATAAACCTAACACTAAGCCCCTGAAGATCTTCCTACCTTGTCTTCACCCTACCAGGTTCACCGATCCGTCCTGAAGAGCTCCTCCGATGTCCTAATCCAAGCCCAAGCGGGGGGCTGAAGAGGTCCATGATCCGGCTGAAGTCTTCATCCAAGCGGGAGCTGAAGAGGTCCATGATCCGGCTGAAGTCTTCATCCAAGCGGGAGCTGAAGAGGTCCATGATCCGGATGAAGTCTTCGAACAACGGCATCTTCAATCTTCTTTCTTCCGGATCCATCTTGCAGACCTCCGACGCGGAACATCCTCTTCTCCCGACGCCTACTAACTGAATGACGGTTCCTTTAAGGGACGTCATCCAAGATGGCGTCCCTCGAATTCCGATTGGCTGATAGGATTCTATCAGCCAATCGGAATTAAGGTAGAAATATTCTGATTGGCTGATGGAATCAGCCAATCAGAATCAAGTTCAATCCGATTGGCTGATTCGATCAGCCAATCATATTGAGCTTGCATTCTATTGGCTGTTCCGATCAGCCAATAGAATGCGAGCTCAATCTGATTGGCTGATTGGATCAGCCAATCGGATTGATCTTGATTCTGATTGGCTGATTCCATCAGCCAATCAGAATATTCCTACCTTAATTCCGATTGGCTGATAGAATCCTATCAGCCAATCGGAATTTGAGGGACGCCATCTTGGATGACGTCCCTTAAAGGAACCGTCATTCGGCTAGTAGGCGTCGGGAGAAGAGGATGTTCCGCGTCGGAGGTCTGCAAGATGGATCCGGAAGAAAGAAGATTGAAGATGCCGTTGATAGAAGACTTCATCCGGATCATGGACCTCTTCAGCTCCCGCTTGGATGAAGACTTCAGCCGGATCATGGACCTCTTCAGCTCCCGCTTGGATGAAGACTTCAGCCGGATCATGGACCTCTTCAGCCCCTCGCTTGGGCTTGGATTAGGACATCGGAGGAGCTCTTCAGGACGGATCGGTGAACCTGGTAGGGTGAAGACAAGGTAGGAAGATCTTCAGGGGCTTAGTGTTAGGTTTATTTAAGGGGGGTTTGGGTTAGATTAGGGGTATGTGGGTGGTGGGTTGTAATGTTGGGGGGGGGGGGTATGTTTTTTTTTTACAGGCAAAAGAGCTGAATTTCTTGGGGCATGCCCCGCAAAGGGCCCTGTTCAGGGCTGGTAAGGTAAAAGAGCTTTGAAATTGAATAATTTAGAACAGGGTAGGGCATTTTGTTATTTTGGGGGTCTTTGTTATTTTATTAGGGGGCTTAGAGTAGGTGTAATTAGTTTAAAATTGTTGTAATATTTTTCTTATGTTTGTAAATATTTTTTTATTTTTTGTAACTTAGTTCTTTTTTATTTTTTGTACTTTAGCTAGTTTATTTAATTGTATTTATTTGTAGGAATTGTATTTAATTAATTTATTGATAGTGTAGTGTTAGGTTAATTGTAGGTAATTGTAGGTATTTTATTTAATTAATTTAATGATAGTGTAGTGTTAGGTTTAATTGTAACTTAGGTTAGGATTTATTTTACAGGTAATTTTGTTATTATTTTAACTAGGTAACTATTAAATAGTTCTTAACTATTTAATAGCTATTGTACCTGGTTAAAATAATTACAAAGTTGCCTGTAAAATAAATATTAATCCTAAAATACAGGGAGTGCAGAATTATTAGGCAAATGAGTATTTTGACCACATCATCCTCTTCCTGCATGTTGTCTTACTCCAAGCTGTATAGGCTCGAAAGCCTACTACCAATTAAGCATATAAAGTGATGTGCATCTCTGTAATGAGAAGGGGTGTGGTCTAATGACATCAACACCCTATATCAGGTGTGCATAATTATTAGGCAACTTCCTTTCCTTTGGCAAAATGGGTCAAAAGAAGGACTTGACAGGCTCAGAAAAGTCAAAAATAGTGAGATATCTTGCAGAGGGGTGCAGCACTCTTAAAATTGCAAAGCTTCTGAAGCGTGATCATCAAACAATCAAGCGTTTCATTCAAAATAGTCAACAGGGTCGCAAGAATCGTGTGGAAAAACCAAGGCGCAAAATAACTGCCCATGAACTGAGAAAAGTCAAGCGTGCAGCTGCCAAGATGCCACTTGCCACCAGTTTGGCCATATTTCATAGCTGCAACATCACTGGAGTGCCCAAAAGCACAAGGTGTGCAATACTCAGAGACATGGCCAAGGTAAGAAAGGCTGAAAGACGACCACCACTGAACAAGACACACAAGCTGAAACGTCAAGACTGGGCCAAGAAATATCTCAAGACTGATTTTTCTAAGGTTTTATGGACTGATGAAATGAGAGTGAGTCTTGATGGGCCAGATGGATGGGCCCGTGGCTGGATTGGTAAAGGGCAGAGAGCTCCAGTCCGACTCAGATGCCAGCAAGGTGGAGGTGGAGTACTGGTTTGGGCTGGTATCATCAAAGATGAGCTTGTGGGGCCTTTTCGGGTTGAGGATGGAGTCAAGCTCAACTCCCAGTCCTACTGCCAGTTTCTGGAAGACACCTTCTTCAAGCAGTGGTACAGAAAGAAGTCTGCATCCTTCAAGAAAAACATGATTTTCATGCAGGACAATGCTCCATCACACGCGTCCAAGTACTCCACAGCGTGGCTGGCAAGAAAGGGTATAAAAGAAGAAAATCTAATGGCATGGCCTCCTTGTTCACCTGATCTGAACCCCATTGAGAACCTGTGGTCCATCATCAAATGTGAGATTTACAAGGAGGGAAAACAGTACACCTCTCTGAACAGTGTCTGGGAGGCTGTGGTTGCTGCTGCACACAATGTTGATGGTGAACAGATCAAAACACTGACAGAATCCATGGATGGCAGGCTTTTGAGTGTCCTTGCAAAGAAAGGTGGCTATATTGGTCACTGATTTGTTTTTGTTTGGTTTTTGAATGTCAGAAATGTATATTTGTGAATGTTGAGATGTTATATTGGTTTCACTGGTAAAAATAAATAATTGAAATGGGTATATATTTGTTTTTTGTTAAGTTGCCTAATAATTATGCACAGTAATAGTCACCTGCACACACAGATATCCCCCTAAAATAGCTAAAACTAAAAACAAACTAAAAACTACTTCCAAAACTATTCAGCTTTGATATTAATGAGTTTTTTGGGTTCATTGAGAACATGGTTGTTGTTCAATATTAAAATTAATCCTCAAAAATACAACTTGCCTAATAATTCTGCACTCCCTGTAGCTACAATATAATTATAATTTATATTGTAGCTATATTAGGGTTTATTTTACAGGTAAGTATTTAGCTTTAAATAGGAATAATTTATTTAATAAGAGTTAATTAATTTCGTTAGATTTAAATTATATTTAATTTAGGGGGGTGTTAGTGTTAGGGTTAGACTTAGCTTTAGGGGTTAATACATTTATTAGAATAGCGGTGAGCTCCGGTCGGCAGATTAGGGGTTAATAATTGAAGTTAGGTGTCGGCGATGTTAGGAAGGGCAGATTAGGGGTTAATACTATTTATTATAGGGTTAGTGAGGCGGATTAGGGGTTAATAACTTTATTATAGTAGCGGTGCGGTCCGCTCGGCAGATTAGGGGTTAATAAGTGTAGGCAGGTGGAGGCGACGTTGAGGGGGGCAGATTAGGGGTTAATAAATATAATATAGGGGTCGGCGGTGTTAGGGGCAGCAGATTAGGGGTACATAGCTATAATGTAGGTGGCGGCGCTTTGCGGTCGGCAGATTAGGGGTTAATTATTGTAGGTAGCTGGCGGCGATGTTGTGGGGGGCAGATTAGGGGTTAATAAATATAATACAGGGGTCGGCGGTGTTAGGGGCAGCAGATTAGGGGTACATAAGTATAACGTAGGTGGCGGTCGGCAGATTAGGGGTTAAAAAAAAATATTCGAGTGTCGGCGATGTGGGGGGACCTCGGTTTAGGGGTACATAGGTAGTTTATGGGTGTTAGTGTACTTTAGAGTACAGTAGTTAAGAGCTTTATAAACCGGCGTTAGCCCAGAAAGCTCTTAACTACTGACTTTTTTCCTGCGGGTGGAGTTTTGTCGTTAACGCTCACTTCAGAAACGACTCTAAATACCAGAGTTAGAAAGATCCCATTGAAAAGATAGGATACGCAATTGACGTAAGGGGATCTGCGGTATGGAAAAGTCGCGGATGAAAAGTGAGCGTTAGACCCTATTTTGAGTGACTCCAAATACCGGCGGTAGCCTAAAACCAGCGTTAGGAGCCTCTAACGCTGGTTTTCACGGCTAACGCCAAACTCCAAATCTAGGTCCAAGTCTTTTAAAAATGGTTTTAGATGATTTCACATTGTTTTATGCTGAGGTGGATTTGTGAATACATTTGACTATGGGCTTGCGCTCCATTTTTTAAGATGCAAATGTGAGCCTGCAGTTGCAAGTTAAGAAAAGACAAATGTCTTAAGAGTTAAATCAACTTGTATTGATAGGGGGTGGAGCTGCACAAACACTTGCTTGCACAGTGTTACATGTCGGAAGTGGATGCTGCCTTGAATGCAGGTGGACTGGTTCCCTGACTGTGAACATTGTCCACCAGCAATTTAAGTAGGAACCTGTGTGTTATTTCTGAGGCTTATTACAATATGTTTTTTATTTCATAGTAAGTGCACATGATTGTGACTCTGGATCCAACTCAGAGCTTTCCTTCTATGTTCAGAGCTCTGATTTCTCTATAACTACACAAGGCTTCATCATCTCCAGTCAACACCTAGACTATGAGCGAGCCAACCATGTATATGAGTTTGTGATCATTGCGGTGGATAAAGGAAACCCTCCCCGTACAGGAACTGCATCCGTGAGCTTAAGAATGAGCAATACCAATGATGAAGCCCCTGTGTTTTCTCAAACCATGTAAGAATATTTAATTTGTTTTGTTTGGGAATCTTTTGATGACTTAGATTTCGTTATTGTTAGTTTATATTTTGGAGGAGGGATGGTAGGTTGGCTCAATAGAAGAATTCTTCATTGCTTGAATATAGCATTATACTCTTCCCTTTAATAATATTTTACTGTAATTTGTTGTCTGTTCTGTTTCTTCTATAGCAAGATAGCTGAGGTGTCAGCCTACCAGGTGACTGAGATCTGTACCGCACATGACATTGGTTCATCTTGCAGATAGCTTCAACATTTGATTAAGAAAATGTTCAAACGTTTTCCTAGCACCATAGTTTAATACTATAAAACAAATGATATCACACCACATGCAGCAGAATGAATAACGTTATTTATTCTGTCAATCTGTATAAAAGGTAGTTTAGACTCATTCACAGTATAAGATAAAGATGTAGTTTCAGAGGTAGAAGTTCCATCATTTGTTTTGTTCTTTCCTTTCTTACCTTTTTAAGTGCTAGCCCTAATGCTAGCCAAAACACTAACTAGCCCTTAACCTAAACTTGCTTCAAAGGGACAGGAAACCCAAAATGTTTCTTCCATTATTCAGATAGATAGAATACAATTTTACAAAAGTTTCCAATTTACTTCTATTATCAAATTTGCTTCATTCTCATGTTATTCTTTGTTGAAGAGATATCTAGCTAGATAGCGTGCACATGTCTGGAGCACTGCATGACAGGAAATAGTGCTCTTGCTAATGTATAACATTCTTGAAAAACTGCTGCCATATACCTTCCTGCTTTTTAACAAAGGATAACAAGAAAATGAAGAAGATTTTATCATAAAAGTACAATGGAAAGTTGTTTAAAATTGTTTATTCTATCTGAATCATGAAATAAATATTTGTGCGTTTTATGTCCCTTTAAAATACATGTGCTAATTTTTTAAATATAACACAATACAAGGTGTATTTGTCACCAAATTATGACTGACTGATAATATTTTCTGGTTACCATCACATGAAAACTAGTACATGACACCACATGATTTTGTTTTAATATGAATTTCCTATACCATTTCTGGCATTATCATTAAACTCTAAGGGTTCGATTCTCAAAAACTCATGCAGAGAGAAATCAACAGCTTATTTTCCTAAGCACTATATTGTAAAACATAAAGCATATTAGTGACCTCCCCTTAATGAGATACAGGGTCTTCGTAGTACTGACGAGGCATCTCATAGAATCTCGCAAGACCAGAGAGCTTTAGAGAATCGGGCCCTAAGAGAGGACCGATAGTTTACGACATGCTGCTTGAATCAAAAATATCCAGTCAACAAGTTAATTGACAGTCGCTCTGGTAGTCAATGTGTCGACACAAAAGCAACTTAATGCCTTGATGTACATATTTCTTTCATAAAGCTGGTGAGAGTCCAAAATCCATTATTCCTGGAAATTATACTCCTGGCCACTAGGAGATGACAAAGATCCCAAAACTCCAGGAGCCCTTAAAACCCCTCCCACCTTACTGGAAACTAGTCTTGCCTTTGCAGGAGGAAGGAGAAGTAGGATGGTGCACCAGTTGTATGTGACAAGAGTTTTCAGACAGATTTGAGGCCCAGTTTCCCCTCAGAGAGCTACAGCCTGGACAGAGGGATGTTTTTGGAGTATGGGTAGTGGCGCGAAAACACCCTATGGGAGTAAGTCACAGGTCTGCCACAGGTATCACAGGGACCAGTCCCTAGCCTCTTGTTGGTTTAATGTTAAACACTATATATATATTTGTTTATTTTTATTTTTTTCTTGAAATGAAGAGGCTCTCTCAGGACTTTTAATTTTTCAAAACCTTTAACTCTTTATTTTATTTTCTGGTTGACGTCTCGGTCCGTGCAAGGACCTTTCTCAAGACCATTTTAAATAGACTTCTTTACTCTGTTATATGACAGAGTGAAGAAGTCTATTTAAGATTAAAAAAGAAAATGGTCTTGAGAAAGGTTCTTGCACGGACCGAGAGAGAGACTGAAGACTCGCCAGAAACAGGGGCCATCAAGCATCAAGATTTATCACATGGTTTGGAAGGCTTTTATTTCCTGGTGTGTGTTCAGTTGGCAATCCTTTAGAATTCTTCAATTTCTTCAGGATGGTTTAGATAAGGGTTTATCTGCTAGTCCCGTAAAGGGCCAGTTCTCTGTTCTTTCTGTCTTGTTTCACAAGAAGGTTTCAAAATTTCTGGATATCCATGGAATCTTAATTTGGCTTTAAGAGTTTTGTATGTTCCTCCTTTTGAAAATATGCATGATTTGGTTAGTCAGCTTTTGTCTTGAAAGTTTTTGTTTCTTTTGGCTTTTTCCTCTGCTAGAAGATTGTCTGTTCTTAGTTGTGAGCCTCCTTACCTTGTTTTTCATCAGGATAAGGCAGTTTTAAGAACTAAGTTTGACTTTTTTCCTAAGGTGGTTTCTACTGATAACATAAATTGTGGGATTGTTGTTCCTTCTTTTTGTCCTAATACAAAGAATTCCAAGGAGAGTCTTCTCCATAATTTAAATGGGATCAGAGCTTTGAAGTACTATTTATAGGATACTAAGGATTTTAGACAATCTTCTATCTTCTAAAGCTAATGCCGTTTCATTAGTCTCTTGGTTGAAGCTTTTAATTCATAAAGCTTACCTGGAGGTGGGTCATTCTCCTAAATGGATTACTGCCCATCCTACCAGACAAATTGTTCTTTCTTAGGCTTTAAGAATAGGGCCTCTGTTGATCAAATTTTCAAGGCAGCTACTTGGTCTTCCTTACATACATACTTTTTCTAAATTCTACCATTTTTATGTTTTTGCTTCTTCTGAAGCAGCTTTTGGTAGGAAGGTCCTTCAGGTGGCTGTTTCTGGGCATTAAACATTTTGTATGTATTTTTTTCTGCATAGAAAAAACACACAAAAAAAAACAAACAAACTAATCATCCAATGTATTTGGAATAGTAGAAGTCTTCTCCTGCCCAAATTACTTCACATTTTGGGTATTCGTTCCCAGGAGTAATGGATCATCCAATGTATTTGGAATAGTAGAAGCCTTCTCCTGCCCAAATTACTTCACAGTTTGGGTATTCATTCCCAGGAGTAATGGATCATGGACTCTTACCTCCTTTATGAAAGAAAATATAATTTATGCTTACGGGATGATAAAATTATTTCTTTTAAGATGGTCAGAGTTCATGATTATTATTATTGTGGTTGTTTTTTTCTGGTGGCATTTTGAGTATGCACATCCTTTTGTTCCATGTTTTTTATTGCTCTTAATTTCATTTCCTACCTTCTTTTATTCTGGTTTTGCTATACGTCAGACTAGTTTCCAGTAAGGTGGGAGGGGTTATAAGGGCTGTTGGAGTTTTGGGATCTTTGCCCACTCCTAGTGGCCAGGAGTATAATGCCCAGGAGTAATGAATGGATCATGGATTCTAACCACCATGAAAGAAATCAGGTACGTATAAATTATATTTTTCCGTTTCCCTGCACTATATATGAGTATTTCCTCAGTCTTTACTTATTCTTATGTACATATACATGTTTCGTCCTTGCCAGATATAACACTTTTCTTGCTGAAGATGCTGGTCCAAATATACTGGTGGCTACAGTCTATGCCAAGGATCCAGATGGAGATGGAGTGTCCTACATTATTGTTGGAGGGAATGAAGAGGGTAATTTTGAATTGGATGGCCAGAAAGGTATAGGACATTATTTTTTTATTTTACGAGACGGGACATTACATAAGTATACATCAAGGATAGATTAAATAAACATGTGAAAGCATACAGGTGCAAAGGTATATAAGTTCTTTTTACATCAGCTGAAACATCATTAATAATATGGAACCATTTAAACATTGGCTCTTGTTTCTACAAAACACGGAGGTCCACAAAGGCTCTTAATGGGGCAGTATACACCTGGTAATTACAAGATATTTCTGTTGTCTTGTTATAGAATAACATATCAGCCAAGTATAACTTTTTCACATTAATAATTAGTCTAATTGAACTGGGGCATTATGGGTATACTGTGCATAGATATTTGGTGTGTTACTTAAATGCATTAATATTGTAAAATAGTATATATATATATATATATATATATATATATATATATATATATATATATATATATATGCCAAAGTGAAAAAAATGGCACTCACTGGACTTCTATAAAAAATCATTGAACCTAAAAACATATGAGGTGGGCCATATTGGGGCATTTGACAAAGGAGTTAGAGGAACTCTGAAACGTTATGCCATTTTATATTTTGTTACATTAAAGATTATTTTTTATAGAAGTCCAGTGAGTGACGTTTTTTCACTTCGGCATATTACTACATTTAATTTGAATTGAAGGACTGTGCTTATCATCTAAGGACATTGTTATATATATATATATATATATATATATATATATATATATATATATATATATATATATATATATATATATATATATATATATATATATATATATTAACTAACTTCATTTATTTTACTTGTTATTTAATTTTGTAGGGTTTGGTCTAGAAAAAATCTCACAGAGGAAAGTGGTCACAACTTTTCCAGTTTACAATAATGGGCTTTACAAAGTTTTCACACTGTAAATCTTTTTTTTTTTTAAATTGTGAGATTTCTAACTATTAAGCAGCTTCTATTTTCCCAAACCGTATGTTCTTTCTATACAGAACAGGTATTAGGTGTTTTCACTGTACCGATTGTTATTGTCATTAGACACTGTACAAAGGGATCAATTACACTAACCTTTGCTGCACATTGAGAGGCTGCAGTATTGAACATTCCACTACTGGCAAAGAACCCTCGCATCACACAATAGAGTGTACTAATCGTCTCTTTAAGAGAGTACCTTCAGACAGTGATTCAATCACTTTAGACCATTTTGCCTGTACTTTTTATTTGCAATGCAATTACCTTTGCAACATAGCAATGATATGACATATTTAGATCATTGGGCCCTCATTCTCTGGCTAGATCTATTGTTATCTAGTGGTCTGATAACTAGGAGCTATGCAATTCAGGGTTTGCTTTTCAGGTGTATTGAACGATAAAGCTGCATCATAGTAATTAGTCCATGGAGCCCAAATCAAATAAAACAGAACAACTCCATCTATTATAGCTCATAGATCAGGTATAAACCCCTTTTTATAAAGATAGTCCATATTGGAAAATATTTCTGCCTATGTATTAGCAGCAAATTGCAGCCTCTTACAATAGCCAGTTTGGTGGTAGACATTATACACGTTAACTGATATCTCTGAAATTTAGGACCATGATGAAAGAGGTCCAATTCCAGGCAAAATGTGCAGTGTAATATTTATAAAGGTGCAAAACCAAAAACCTCTTTCCCACACTGGGAAAATAGGGCATTGCCCTCATATACGGAAAGTGTGTCTACCCCTTCTCATTCCCTCCAACATAGGGAAGAATTAATATGTGAAATGCTAAGCATTAAAACAAGGAATATTTTATAGAACAACTCATACGGGTGGCTGTGGTGCAGAGAAATGCTGACCCTATATGTTAAATAGCGTATCTAATAGCTAATATCCACTTGATGGGATCATATAAAACACCAATCTCCTTCTCCCAACATATAAAAGGACTGCTGTGATAAAGTGGTACTAGAGCTTCTCCACCTCCTTTCCAGACTTTGAATTGCCTAAGGACGTTTATAGGAACCTTTAAAGAGGACTACACAAGAAAAATGCATTCAAAGTGCAAACACGGTGAGAGTTTGTACTCTTGAAAAGGACCCTAGAGGATTACCCTGACTTTCAAAGCTCAAGGTGGGAGTTACACACAATCCCTGAATCCAGAAAGATAAGAGACCTACCAATAGGGTGGATCAGGGAAGGTTGTGCTGGTATATAAGATTTCTATTGCAAATGAATAAATAACATCATCTATTATAAATGTGTCTTTGTAAATGTTTTTGTTGCAAACATTTTATAGCATCCCAATGAATTTGTTTAATATTTTATATAGGTATCTTAAAACTTCGTAGAAATTCACTTCCAAGTCTGAAAAAGCCTCAGTATATATTAAATATTTCTGCAACGGATGACAATTCATCTGGTGGACCTGCCTCTCTCAGTGGTTTTACTCAAGTGGTTGTAGGAATAATTTATGTGAATGATAACAAGCCAGTCTTCAAAGAAGTGAGCATAACACTTTTTTATTTGCATTTATTGTAGAGATTGGATGATGTATTTATTAGTTGTGTATTATAATATGCTTGTTCTAGAAAATTCTATTTATTTATATTTAGTTTCTTAAATCATTTTCTACCATCTTAAAAAGGCCAAAACGCTTAGCACTTTTTAAACTTTTATCTTTTCAGTAATTCACTCACTACTGATGGTGCCCCTAACTGATGCAGATATATCATGTTACCATATAGGAATATTGCCATTCTGCTTGTTACTTTTACCTCTTTATTTAATCTTACTTTTTATGACAGTAAGTGCACAATTAAATACCCTTAGATTTAAGGATATTTCCAGGGACATAATGTCTGACACCCTCAACAGTGGTAATCCTTAATTTTCCTTACCATTCTGCCCAGGCCTGTCCTTACTCTGCCTGCAGCATTCCCCACCCCACCCATGGCATACATGACCATGCACATTTATTCCCAGTACTGTCCTGTTGAAGCCATACGCACAAATCACCATTGGGCCTCCTGCAAGTGCCCCCCACAGTGTAATTTCTATAGATGCCACTGGATATTTTTCTTGGGGATATAATGATCATATTTTGTGCTTTTGTTCAATATATGTATATATATATATATATATATATATATATATATATATATATATATATATATATATATATATATATTTCTTTTTTGTTAAGATATTTTTTTATGTATATTTTTTTTATGGAAAGTTTTACACAAAAATGACAAGGTAAGGGAAGTAAAGTGAGTGACTCAAACAACAAGGCTGTGCATCAGTAATTGACATTTAGTATATGAATGTAATGTTCATGTAATATCAAACTAAACTTGGCCAGTAGTCTTCTTATCCCGGCGTCAAGTGGAAGGATAAGGAAATATCCCAGAACAAAGTGAGTGTAAGAAATGAGGTAATCAATACTCACGGTAGACAGGGTAGTCCTTCACGGCAATAAGATTAAGGCAGAGAATGGTCAGAGACAGGCAGATGGTCAAAAGGCGGAAGGTCTACAACAAAATCCATAGCTATGTGTGTTCATGGTTGTTTAGGTATGGACAATGGTTGAAGTAGGCCATGTGGTAGGGAACGGGGAGTCTTATTAACAGCACAAGTCTGACAAGCTTTGACATAATCCTGAGAGTCCAACTTCATGGTAGGCCACCACATATGTTGGGAGTTTAAAGGTTCTTGTCAAACCAGGATGACCTGAAAGCTTGCTGTCATGAGCCTAGGATAATACAGGAGAGCAAAGGTTTGGAGGAACATAAAGGATCTCAGGAGCCGCAGGGGCTTGAGAAGATTTTCTTGACTGGGCTTGTTGCAGTCTTTGAAGAGGTGTTGAGCTGAGCAACTACATAGGAGGGGGGTATGATGTGTTCGATAGGTTCTTTAGAGGAGTCACTAGTCCTAGGAAACTGATGGGAAAGGGCATCAGCCTTTTTATTCTTGGTCCCATGAAGGTAAGACTATAAAGTTAAAATGAGAAAAGAATAGGGCCCACCTGGCCTGTCGAGGATTGAGTCGATGAACTGTCTCTAGGTACATCAAATTCTTGTGGTTAGTGAGAATCTGAATGGGGTTGGGGGTACCCTCTAGGTGAGGTGGCAACACATTGACTGCTTTGTTTTCAAAAACATCTGTAAATTCTGCATATACTGAGGTAAGATTAGAAGGGGTCTGGAGGCTGGCTATAGGGACGTGATGCAGCAGAGTAACCTTAGCCAGGCAGCAGTGGAAACAGGATTTACCCCAGGAGGCCAATTGTCCCTCAGTCCAGTCGAACTGAAGATTGTGAATATGTAACCAAGGAAGACCAAGAATAACTGGTTGTGCAGGAGAATGAATGACATTGAACTACAATTGTTCGGTATGTAGGACTCCCACAGTCAAGGTTAGGAGTGCTGATTCGAAAATGATTAAACCTGATCCAAGGGGAGTGCCATCCAGAGTAGTTATTTTTAGACATTGTTTTTTCTGAATTAGAGGCAACCCAGCATGAATCATGAATCATGAAACGGTGATTAAGAAAATTTCCAGCTGCCCCTGAAGCTATAAAGGCTTGAGCGTGGACGGAATTCTGAAGAAAGGTAAGGGTAACAGGTTCCAGGATCCGAGAAGCATGAGGGGATTTAATAGTGGCTACTTTTAGAGGTACCCCACTTTTATCCTCTAAGCGTTGGCTTTTCCTGGCAGTATATCACAGTTCTTCAGTTGGTGTGAATTAGAACCACAATAGAAATACAGTATCAACCTCCTCCTTCTCTGTCTTTCAGACTCAGAGGGCTTAAGGGAAGAGAGATCCATGGGTTCCTCTTCAGAGGTAACTGGAGGTGCTGAAGGGGTAGAGGACAGTCTAGAGACTGGATTCTGCCTGTTCTCTCTCTCTGTTTGTCTCTCCTGAAAGCGAGAATCCAGACTGATACAAAGTGTTATGAAGTCATCCAAGGAGGATGGAACATCACGATAAGTCAGCTCGTCCTTGATATGCTCATGTAGGCCTCTCCTGAAGGCCGCTTTGAGAGCACTGCCATCCCAACTGGTCTCATGTGCCAAGGTGCGAAACTCAAAGGCGTATTGTGTCACAGATCTATTGCTCTGGTGGAGATCCAAGAGAGCAGCAGCAGTGCGGCCGGAGATGCCAAATACAGAAGATGATTTGAAATGAAGGCATCAGCATCATTCAGGAGTTGAGCACTCTGTTCCAAAAGGAGAGAGACCCAGGCTAGGGCCTTATATTTCAATAAAGAAATTATCAAAGTGACTTTTGACTGATGAGACTGGAAGGTGAGAGGATCATTGCGGAAGTGTAGTCTGCACTGGTTGAGAAAACCCCTATAGTCGGTAGTACCATCGTACTTGTCAGGCAACGGTATCCGGGAAATACTTCCAATAACAGGGGGGGAGTTGCAGCACTAGCAGCAGGGGCCGGCTGTGTAACAACAGGAACAGCGTTCTTTTCTGCAACCAGTGAGAAGAGCATAGCTGATATAGCCTCAAGTTTAGAATCCACATTCTGCAAGTGTATGGCGTGGGTTCCCAAGGTCTGTCCCTGAAGAGAGACTGCTCTTACTAACTCATTTGGGTCCATGGCCCAAGTATAATGTAATGTTCGTGAGATATTTCCCTATCAGACCAAACTTGGTCAGTAGTCTTCTTATACCGGCGTCAAGTGGAAGGATAAGGAAATATCCCAGAACAAAGTGAGTGTAAGAAATGAGGTAAGCAGTACTCACGGTAGACAGGGTAGTCCTTCACGGCAATAAGATTAAGGCAGAGAATGGTCAGAGACAGGCAGAGTTCAGCAACAGAAAGGCAATCCAGCAGTATAACAGTTCAGGGTTAAATCAATAGATTGGTCAGGAACAGGCAGAGGTCAGCAACAAATAATAATCCAGCAGTTTAGCAGTTCAGGGGTTAAACGGACAGAGTAGTCAGACAAGCAGAGTTCAGTAATATTAAGGCAATCCGGCAATTCAAGTAATAAAGCACCTAGGAGCACACACAGAAACACCTTTACTTGGGCAGTGAATGTAAGTTATGCAGGTACTTACATAGGCTCCGATTCGCACCAAGGAGTTCAGAGGATCCAGCTTGAGAGGGGAATAGACGTGTGGCGATGACGTCATCGCCGCACGCTCATAGGAACCGCCGCGTTCCTGGCAACAGCCAGAGCAGCAACCGCTGCATCCCTGGCAACAGCCAGAGCAGCGTGACAATGAAAGGACATATTCAATCACCAATCTTAAATTGAATGTAAATGGGCTTTAACCCCTTAATGACCGCAGCACTTTTCCATTTTCTGTCCGTTTTGGACCAAGGCTATTTTTACATTTCTGCGGTGTTTGTGTTTAGCTGTAATTTTCCTCTTATTCATTTACTGTACCCACACATATTATATACCGTTTTTCTCGCCATTAAATGGACTTTCTAAAGATACCATTATTTTCATCATATCTTATAATTTACTATAAAAAAAATTATAAAATATGAGGAAAAAATTGAAAAAAACACACTTTTTCTAACTTTGACCCTCAAAATCTCCTACACTTCAACAACTACCAAAAAACTCCCATGCTAAATAGTTTCTAAATTTTGTCCTGAGTTTAGAAATACTCAATGTTTACATGTTCTTTGCTTTTTTTGCAAGATATAGGGCAATAAGTACAAGTAGCACTTTGCTATTTCCAAAAAAATTTAAAAAAAATTAGCGATAGTTACATTGGAACACTGATATCTGTCAGGAATCCCTGATTAACCCTTCACATATATATATTTTTTAAAAGAACACAACCTAAGGTATTAAACATGGGGTATTTTGACTCTTTCCATGCAACTATTTTACCACCAATCTATGCCAAAGTTTGAAAAAGAAAAAAAAAAGTGGTGATTTTTTGACAAAATAGCAATTCAAGAATACATTTACTGAGAACGTTAAGGGTTACTGCCAAATAACACCCCAATATGTCTTCAGCAGCATCTCCTGAGTACAGTGATACCACCCATGTATAGGTTTGTTGGGTTCTCTGGGGGCTAAAAGGCCTTATTTTTAGGGGGCGCATTCCAGTTTTTTAACTTGGAATTTTCACATCTGTCATCATGCACCCATGTCCTATTTGGGACATTTCTGAAGCCGGACAATGCAAATTACCCCCATCAAACCATATATTTTTTAAAAAGTAGACACCCTAGGCTATTTCAAATGCTGGTATTTTAACACTTTGCATGCACTAATTCAACCACCAGTCTTTGTCAAACTTTTGGGTAGTAATTTTGGTGTGTTATTTTTCACACGCATTGTACTTTAGGCATGGATTCTCAGTTCCTGTTATATGTTACTGACCAAAAACACCTCAATATGTGTTGAACAACATCTTCTGAGTACAGTGATACCACCCATGTATAGGTGTGTCGGGTTCTCTGGGGGCTAAAAGGCCTTAATTTTAGGGGGCGCATTCCAGTTTTTCA
The DNA here is from genome assembly GCF_027579735.1 of Bombina bombina. Lineage (NCBI taxonomy): Eukaryota > Metazoa > Chordata > Amphibia > Anura > Bombinatoridae > Bombina > Bombina bombina. The sequence goes on from NC_069503.1 coordinate 989,078,745, forward strand.
ACTTGGAATTTTCACATCTGTCATCATGCACCCATGTCCTATTTGGGACATTTCTGAAGCCGGCCAATGTAAATTACCCCCATCAAACCATATATTTTTGAAAAATAGACACCCTAGGGTATTTCAAATGCTGGTATTTTAACACTTTCCATGCACTAATTCAACCACCAGTCTTTGTCAAACTTTTAGGTAGTCATTTTTTGTGTTATTTTTCACACACATTGTACTTTAGGCATATATTCTCAGTCCCTGTTATGTGTTACTGCCAAAAAAAACTCAATATGTATTCAACAACATCTCCTGAGTACAGTGATACCACCCATGTATAGGTGTGTTGGCTTCTCTGGGGGCTAAAAGGCCTTATTTTTAGGGGGCGCATTCCAGTTTTTCAACTTGGAATTTTCATATCTGTCATCATGCACCCATGTCCTATTTGGGACATTTCTGAATCCGGGCAATGTAAATTACCCCCATCAAACCATATATTTTTGAAAAGTAGACACCCTAGGGTATTTCAAATGCTGGTATTTTAACACTTTCCATGCACTAATTCAACCACTAGTCTTTGTCAAACTTTTAGGTAGTCATTTTTTTGCATTATTTTTCACACACATTGTACTTTAGGCATATATTCTCAGTCCCTGTTATGTGTTACTGCCAAAAAAACCTCAATATGTATTCAACAACATCTCCTGAGTACAGTGATACCACCCATGTATAGGTGTGTTGGGTTCTCTGGGGGCTAAAAGGCCTTATTTTTTAGGGGGCGCATTCCAGTTTTTCAACTTGGAATTTTTACATCTGTCATCATGCACCCATGTCCTATTTGGGACATTTCTGAAGCCGGGCAATGTAAATTACCCTCATCAAACCATATATTTTTGAAAAGTAGACACCCTAGGGTATTTAAAATGCTGTTATTTTAACACTTTCCATGCACTATTTCAACCACTAGTCTTTGTCAAACTTTGGGTAGTCATTTTTTTTGTGTTATTTTTCACACACATTGTACTTTAGGCATATATTCTCAGTCCCTGTTATGTGTTACTGCCAGAAAACACCTCAATATGTATTCAACAACATCTCCTGAGCACAGTGATACCACCCATGTATAGGTGTGTTGGGTTCTCTGTGGGCTAAAAGGCCTTAATTTTAGGGGGCGCATTCCAGTTTTTCAACTTGGAATTTTCACATCTGTCATCATGCACCCATGTCCTATTTGGGACATTTCTGAAGCCGGCCAATGTAAATTACCCCCATCAAACCATATATTTTTGAAAAATAGACACCCTAGGGTATTTCAAATGCTGGTATTTTAACACTTTCCATGCACTAATTCAACCACCAGTCTTTGTCAAACTTTTAGGTAGTCATTTTTTGTGTTATTTTTCACACACATTGTACTTTAGGCATATATTCTCAGTCCCTGTTATGTGTTACTGCCAAAAAAAACTCAATATGTATTCAACAACATCTCCTGAGTACAGTGATACCACCCATGTATAGGTGTGTTGGCTTCTCTGGGGGCTAAAAGGCCTTATTTTTAGGGGGCGCATTCCAGTTTTTCAACTTGGAATTTTCATATCTGTCATCATGCACCCATGTCCTATTTGGGACATTTCTGAATCCGGGCAATGTAAATTACCCCCATCAAACCATATATTTTTGAAAAGTAGACACCCTAGGGTATTTCAAATGCTGGTATTTTAACACTTTCCATGCACTAATTCAACCACTAGTCTTTGTCAAACTTTTAGGTAGTCATTTTTTTGCATTATTTTTCACACACATTGTACTTTAGGCATATATTCTCAGTCCCTGTTATGTGTTACTGCCAAAAAAACCTCAATATGTATTCAACAACATCTCCTGAGTACAGTGATACCACCCATGTATAGGTGTGTTGGGTTCTCTGGGGGCTAAAAGGCCTTATTTTTTAGGGGGCGCATTCCAGTTTTTCAACTTGGAATTTTTACATCTGTCATCATGCACCCATGTCCTATTTGGGACATTTCTGAAGCCGGGCAATGTAAATTACCCTCATCAAACCATATATTTTTGAAAAGTAGACACCCTAGGGTATTTAAAATGCTGTTATTTTAACACTTTCCATGCACTATTTCAACCACTAGTCTTTGTCAAACTTTGGGTAGTCATTTTTTTTGTGTTATTTTTCACACACATTGTACTTTAGGCATATATTCTCAGTCCCTGTTATGTGTTACTGCCAGAAAACACCTCAATATGTATTCAACAACATCTCCTGAGCACAGTGATACCACCCATGTATAGGTGTGTTGGGTTCTCTGTGGGCTAAAAGGCCTTAATTTTAGGGGGCGCATTCCAGTTTTTCAACTTGGAATTTTCATATCTGTCATCATGCACCCATGTCCTATTTGGGACATTTCTGAAGCCGGGCAATGTAAATTACCCCCATCAAACCATATATTTTTGAAAAGTAGACACCCTAGGGTATTTCAAATGCTGGTATTTTAACACTTTCCATGCACTAATTCAACCACTAGTCTTTGTCAAACTTTTAGGCAGTCATTTTTTTGCATTATTTTTCACACACATTGTACTTTAGGCATGTATTTTCAGTTTCTGTTATGTGTTACTGCCAAAAACCAGCTCAATATGTGTTCAACAACATCTCCCGAGTACAGTGATACCACTTATGTATAGGTGTGTCGGGTTCTCTGGGGGCTAAAAGGCCTTATTTTTAGGGGGCGCATTCCAGTTTTTCAACTTGGAATTTTCACATCCCATGCACCCATGTCCTATGTAGGACATTTCTGAAGCCGGCCAATGTAATTTACCCCCATCAAACCATATAATTTTGAAAAGTAGACACCCTAGGGTATTTCAAATGCTGGTATTTTAACACTTTCCATGCACTAATTCAACCACCAGTCTTTGTCAAACTATTGGGCAGTCATTTTTTGTGTGTTATTTTTCACACACATTGTACTTTAGACATGAATTCTCAGCTCCTGTTATGTGTTACTGCCAAAGAAGACCCCAATATGTGTTCACCAACATCTCCTGAGTACAGTGATACCACCTATGCATAAGTTTCTTGGCTTGTTCGGGGAGTGTAATGCCAAATGTCCAACATGCGTTTGTGATTTTATTTTCACATTTAACATATTTTCTTTGCCTATTGTCTTTTTGGGGGTATTTTAACATACCCCAATTTATTTGTTTCCATGAATGTGCATATTTTTGAAATGTTGACACCCCAAGGTATTGTATATGGTGTGCTTTGATGCATTTGAAGTAACTGTTTTAGCCAAAAAAATTGGAGGAAGTGTATGGTGGCATTTTTTAAATTTTCATTTTTACACACACATTGCTTTTTGACTATGATTTAGGAGAGACTGTTGTAAGTAAGTGCAAAAAAATACTTCAGGTTGTTTTCTGCTAGGCACCCTGAGTACACCTATGCCCCCCATGCATAGGTTTGCCAGGATTTTGGGAAGGTTATGTTACAATTTTATGACTTGTGATTTTAGTTATTAAGTGAGAGTATTTCTTCTGATAGGCCTATCTTTAGTTTGGGGCCTATTGTAAACCCCACTTTTATTTATTGCCCTGAAAGTGTATATTTTTGAAATGTTGACACCCCAAGGTATTGTATATGGTGTGCTTTGATGCCTTTGAAGCAACCGTTTTAGCCAAAAAAATTGGAGAAAGTGTATGGTGGCAATTTTTCAATTTTCATTTTTACACACACATTGCTTTTTGCCTATGATTTAGGAGAGACTGTTGTAAGTTAGTGCAAAAAAAATACTACAGGTTGTTTTCTGCAAGGCACCTTGAGAACACCTATGTCCCCCATGCATAGGTTTGACAGGGGTTTTTGTAAAAAAAAAAAAAGAAAAAAGAACAGCCCCATTTTAGAAAAAAAAATATATTAGTGAAATGTAAAAATCTGGCACATTAAAAGTAAAAAAATAACAACAAAAAATTTAACAGTAAACATAACAAAAAAAAATAACAGCAAATGTATTTATTTTTTAAAAATTGACCATTGTATGGTACCGCTTGAAGCAGTCCCCAATGCAGAGTCCAGGCTGTCCAGGGCAATCAGGACAGTGATATACAGTGTCCCTTCTTTGCCCCCTCTTGGTACAGACTCTGCATTTTTTTTGTGGTCTCTGCTTTGCGGCAGTAGGGGGGATTTTAAAAATAAAATGAGTAGCCCCAACTCTGCTCTCTCCCATCACCGCCCGGGGAGCAGATGCATCATGGTACAAAATCCCCGAAATGATCTGGAGCTGAAATTGTAAAAAAAGTCTGTTTCATTCCGGGGTTTGCTTTTTTGAACAACAAAAAAGCGTTGTGGGTTGCAATCTGCATTAGGTAAATTGCAACCTTTTTGTACCAGGCCCTTGTCTTCCGCATAATTAGGTAGGGCTGCAGCAGCTGATCTGCCAGATCAACCCCACCCATATGCCGGTTATAAGACTTGATGCACACTGGCTTCCTTATGATCTCAGCTCTGCCACGTACAGAGACCGCCACCGTCCTCTCTGTGTGGATGGTGTTAAGAAGGTATACATCCTTCTTGTCTCTGTACTTAAGTGCCAACAGCTCCTCTTGGCGCAGAGCTGAGGTCTCCCCCCCTTTGTAGCCGGGTGCGTACAAGTTGTCCTGGGAAACCTGTGCGGTTCTTTTTAATAGTACCGCAAGCTACTGTATCAAAGCAATACAGTAGCTTGAACAAAAGGACACTTGTATAAAAATTGTCTAAGTACAAGTGATACCCTTTGTTCATTAGGGGTAATATCAGGTCCCAGACAATCTTGCCAGTGGTTCCCATATGTTCTGGGCAACCTGGAGGGTCAAGGTGGCTATCCTTTCCCTCATACACCCGGAAGGCCTGAGTATACACAGTCTCGCTCTCACAGAGCTTATACACCTTTATCCCATACCTGGAGCACTTGGAAGGAATATACTGCTTGAATCCCAGCCTTCCCTTATACTTCATCAGGGATTCATCAACGCATATATTCCTTCCAGGTGTATAAGCCTCTGCAAACCTGGCAGAAAAGTGGGTAATCAGGGGACGGATTTTATACAGCCTGTCAAATTGGGGATGCTCCCTAGGGGGGCACAGGCTGTTGTCGCTGAAGTGCATGAAATGAAGAATCATTTCATACCTCTGCCTCGACATACTCTGGGAGAAAATGGGGGTAGAGCAGATGGGGCTACTGCTCCAGTAGGAGCGAACGGAGGGCTTCTTTATGATGCCCATCAGCATAGTCAATGCCCAGAATTTTTTAAATTCTGGTACATTGATGGGGGCCCATTGCTGCTTTGCCAAATATGTTTCAGGCTTTGCAGCACGGTACTGATGGGCATATAAATTAGTTTGGGCAACAATGTTCCCCAATACATCATCACCCAGAAACACCTCCAGAAACTGTTGGGGGCTAAAACCTGCCACATCTATATTTATGCCAGCATTTGCTGTGAAGGGTGGGATATCTGGCCTCTGGAGATGAGGCGTTACCCACTCTTCAGCGGCAGTGGCAGCAACACGCCTCCTTCTAGCAGGGGGGCTGGCAGGGGGGCTAGCAGGGGGGCTGGCAGGGGGGCTAGCAGCCACAGATACATCACTATCAGTTGAGACTGCATCTAATGATGTATCTGAGCATATGACAGGGTCAAAATTGGGGTCTGAGTCAGACATAGAGGCATCTGACTCTGACGCAAGGATGGCATATGCCTCCTCAGCACTATATGTTTTCTTTGACATTATTGTATCTGTCACAGAAAACCAAAATGAATTATTTAACTAAATGGCCTTTGGGTTTTTTAAAAAAAAGTACAGCTATGCTAATGCCAGTGATTTATAGCGATCACTGGCAAGCTAGGGGTTAAATACTCTTTAAATTAAATTAACTAAATGGCTCTGAAAGGAGCCTTTGGGTTTTTAAAAAATTACAACAACAAAAATTAACCCCTAAAAAAATGCACAGACAGCAAAAAAGTACAGCTATGCTAATGCCAGTGATTTATAGCGATCACTGGTAAGCTAGGGGTTAAATACTCATTAAATTAAATTAGCTAAATGGCTCTGAAAGGAGCCTTTGGGTTTTTAAAAAATTACAACAACAAAAATTAAGCCCTAAAAAAATGCACAGACAGCAAAAAAGTACAGCTATGCTAATGCCAGTGATTTATAGCGATCACTGGCAAGCTAGGGGTTAAATACTCTTTAAATTAAATTAAATTAGCTAAATGGCTCTGAAAGGAGCCTTTGGGTTTTTAAAAAATTACAACAAAAATTAACCCCTAAAAAAATGCACAGACAGCAAAAAAGTACAGCTATGCTAATGCCAGTGATTTATAGCGATCACTGGCAAGCTAGGGGTTAAATACTATTTAAATTAAATTAGCTAAATGGCTCTGAAAGGAGCGTTTGGGTTTTTAAAAAATTACAACAACAAAAATTAACCCCTAAAAAATGCACAGACAGCAAAAAAGTACAGCTATGCTAATGCCAGTGATGTATAGCGATCACTGGCAAGCTAGGGGTTAAATAGTCTTTAAATTAAATTAAATTAGCTAAATGGCTCTGAAAGGAGCCTTTGGGTTTTTAAAAAAAAATACAACAACAAAAATTAACCCCTAAATAAATGCACAGACAGCAAAAAAAAGTGCAGCTGTGCTACTGCCAGTGATTTATAGTGATCACTGGCAAGCTAGGGGTTAATGGCTCTGAAAAGAGCCTTTGGATTTTAAATTTTTTAACAAATAAAATAAATAAATCTCTCTCTGCTAAAATACAGGTCTCTCTCTCTCTCCAACAAAATAGCAAGTGAGGAGAGGGAGGGAGATCCACACTGATCAGAGTCAATATTTACAAATATTGACCTGATCAGACAAATGGGAGATTTTATTATTATTATTATTTTTTTTGTGGGAAGGCTCAGATTGGGTGACCCTAGCTTGCCCCTATGATGAGGCAGGCTAGGGACACCCCGAGAGGCCCCATGATGCACTGGGCATCGCCATTTTGGAAGCCTCATGGGGGAGGGGGGGGGCTATATAGGGGCTTTTTTATTTTATTACCCGTTTTTTTTCCCCATTTTTTATTTAATTCATATACTAACTAAGTGCCTCGACCCACCGAGGCACTTAGCACACTAGCAGAGCATCGGAAGCGTGTCCGATCGCTTCCGATGCTCTGCTGCACTGCCGGGCTCCACGTGGAGCAAAACCGGAAGTGATCACTCAAGGGGGAGTGATCAATCCGGTCCCGGCACTCCGGAACAGCACTGCAGGGATGCCTAGACATCGAGGCATCTCTGCGGTACTGTATTAGTGTCTGGAAGCGATCTTGATCGCTTCCAGCACTCACTTTAGCCGAGGACGTGCAGGGTACGTCGTCAGGCGTTAACTGCCTTTTTTTTTTTCGGACGTACCCTGCACGTCCTCGGTCACTAAGGGGTTAAATACATGAAGTAAATCGAGACAGAAATAACATTGAATCTGCCTACTGTTCCCAGGTGGGGAACCTCATATCTAAGGCTGCATCCTCCTAGTGTTAAAGGGACAGTCAAGTCAAAATTAAGCTTTCATGATTTCCAATTGACTTTTTTTTATTAAATTTGCCTTGTTCCCTTGGTGCTATTTTTGAAAAGCTAAACCTAGGTAGGCTCAAACTGATTTTTAAACTGTTGAAAACCGCCTCTTAGCTCAGAGCATTTTGAAAGTTTTTCACATTTAGACAGTGCTAGTTCATGTGTGTCATATAGATAACATTGTGATTACTCATGTGGAGTTATTTAGGAGTCTGCACTGATTGGCTAAACTGCATGTCTGTCAAAAGCACTGAGATAAGGCGGCAGTCTGCAGAGGCTTATATACAAGGTAATCACAGAGGTAAAAATGTATTAATATAACTGTGTTGGTTATGCAAAACTGGGGAATAGGTAATAAAGGGATTATTTATCTTTTTAAACAATAAAAATTATGGTGTAGAGTAGACTGTCCCTTTAATATATTTATCCCAAAGAAATGTTATAGAATCGTGCATAGGGAATTGGCATTCTGACCATGTATGAATATCTTTTTAATGAGATGGTATAATTAATTTGTGTAATCCACAAGTTGGAATTTGGTTTCTATTTGCTTGGATGAACTGAGTGTTGCCATTTAAAAGGGTGTAAAACAACCGAAGTTTGAGTTTACAGGTTATTTTCTAATTAAATAAAAATATGAATGGGTCGAAAGGTAATTTAAAGGAAAAGACCTTTTCCATTTCGGCTTGGATAACTTTTCAAAAGGGTACAATAACCCGTACTTGTCCACCAAATGTGTGTTAGTGTGCCTGTATTATTGCACCCCATTTAGCATACGCTTAATGTCCGGGGGGAAATTTTGGAGTACCACCTACTAAGGAGTTAGTTTTGGTGTTAGTTTTGAAAATATTAGTAGAAACAGAGGATTTTGTTAACTCTTGTAAGGTTGGATTCCAATTCAACTCCCCTAAAGTGAGACATAGGTCTCTTTCCCATTTATTTACATGGGGGGGTCATATGAAGTCTCTACTAAAATGTATATATATCTTAGACATATATAGTGATTGAAATAATGTTGATTGCTCTAATCTGGATGATAAAATATAAAAATTACATGATTACTAATAGGTTGCTAGCAATCAAAAATAAATACATATAATACAATACAAAAAGTGCAAATCAGCAAGTATATATAAAAAGAGTTCAAATAGGCAGGTTGATATGCCTCAAGTGCTTAATTGTAGAGGATCACAGGAAGGTATGCATAGAAGAAAAAGGACAAATATGGTGAAGTATATTTGGATCAACTAATCCAACCCCACAAGGAACAATTCCAACCTAAGAGAGAGCTATAACAAAGCTCTTGTGATGGTGCAGGTAGGTATAAAGCCCCATGGCTCACAAGGATACTCCCAGGATATTGTGATTAAAACACTTTAATACAGTCTGTTTTTTATCCATTGCTTTTAATAATCAGCTGTCTCATGGGCACATATCGACCGGCACAAGCGAACAGCCAAATTACGTTACAATTCGCAAACAACCGGATGCCCTTAAGTTCTGACCGTAAGTAATACAAATGTCCGTACGAGTCCACAAAAATCCGATGTACGTCTTACTGGTCTTAAGCCAGCTTTTTCAAGGATAATCTTATCTGGATGATGATGATGTATAAAATTAGACAATTGGGCGTATCTAAACTAGTTATTTATGCATCCTTCATTGAGTTCTTCATGCTCTGCCCGTAAGCTGAGTTTTACCTCCGCCATCATGGCAACGAACAGAATGGTGTTGTGTAAAGAAGTGGGTGTAGGTAATGGAAGAATGGGGAATAGCGAAACTTCAAGCATTTATTTGTAACTATAAAAGTCTCAGTTAAGATGGGGCCATCCAACCCTAAAAAAAAATTGTGGGTGATATCATGTCAGTTATTATTATGCTATGCTGCTTAATTATATGTATTTATGGTGGTACTTTGCTCTGGGGTCCAGTGAGGTATTGTTGTTAATGCTATACAGGTAGATTACGAGCTTTTCGCTATGGCTTTTAACGCTGAAAAAATGGCAATTTCAGCGTATTGGCAGTAACGCACTATTAAGAGTCATGTCAGTATAGCTATACTGAAAGCATTTTAACCTGTAACGCAAGTCCATTCCGCACTCAAAAAAATGACGTTTTTGTGGGGGATTTCCATAGCGCCGGTATTACAGGTTGTGCGTTCAGGCTAAAAAGCTTGCGTTACAGCCTATACCGACACGATCTATAACGCCATCTGAGAGCAGTAGTTATGAGTTTTGTTTAACAAAAATGTTTCACAAAACTCATAACTAAACTGTTACAAAGTACACTAAACACCCATAAACTACCTATTAACCCTTAAACCGCCACCCTCCTGCATCGCAAACACTATATTAAACTTATTAACCCCTAATCCATTGCCCACCCACATCGCGACTATTAAATAAATTTATTAACCCCTACTCTGCCGCCCCCGACATCGCCGACACTATAATAAAGCTATTAAGCCCTAATCCGCCGCTCCCCGACATCGCCAACACTATAATAAAGTTATTAACCCCTAAAGCTCCGGCCTCCCACATCTCCGCAACTAAATAAACCTATTAACCCCTAAACCGCCGGCCCACCACATCGCAAAACACTAAATTAAACTATTAACACCTAAACCTAACTTTAAAGGGACACTGAACCCAAATTTTTTCTTTCGTGATTCAGATAGAGCATGACATTTTAAGCAACTTTCAAATTTGTATGGGCATTGCCCTTAAACGGCATTCAACTCTTTTTCATTGCCCTTAAAAAGGCATTTAGCTCTTTTTCAAATTGCCCAAACCCTAATCTGAAAAAAAAAACACCCCAGAAAATGAAAAAGAAAAACTAACACTAATCCCAGAATGTCTACTCCTGAAGTCCGGACATCCATCTCCATCCAGGCGGCGAGAAGTCTTCATCCAGGTGGCGACATCTTCATCCATCACGGGGGCATCTTCTATCTTCATCCCGGCAGCACGGAGCAGAGCGGCAAAGACATCCAGCGCGGCGCGTCCTCTTCATACGGTCCCCGCCGTACACTGAAAACGCTGTTTCAAAATGGCGTACCTTGCATTCCTATTGGCTGATTTGATTCTTTAAATTCAAATCAGCCAATAGGATGAGAGCTACTGAAATCCTATTAGCTGATTTGAGCAGCCAATAGGATTTCAGTAGCTGTTTAGACTTGGGGTTTATGTTAGGGTGTTAGGTTTAAACTTAAGGTTTTTTTCGCCAAAGACATCAATGGGGTTGCGTTACGGAGATTTTTCATTTCGCACTTCAGGTGTTAGTTTTTTTTAACTCTCTCCATTGATGTCTATGGGGGAAAGCATGCACGAGCACGTCAAATCAGCCCTTGACTTTTGTGCGGTACGGAGCTTAACGCCACCATATCGCACGCACAAGGAGGCTTTTCAGTAACTTGTAATGGCAGCGCTATAGAGAGTGAAATAACTTTTTTGCCGTTAGTTTCGCACCCTGTTTAGTGCAAAACTTGTAATCTAAGTGATATTTAGTTAATCGTATATTTATGATAACTTTATGATAACTTTAGTTATACTGCATATTAAGTTTCCATGGATGCATAGCAGACTTTTTAGAAACTGACTACATTATTATTTGAAGTAGGACTGTATTTATTTTCTCTCACATGGATTTTTTTTAACCAATGAGATATATTTATTGAGATTTTAAATTGTGGACTGATTGCCCTAATTGCAGGCATGTACAAAATCGGTTTCCAGACTAAAAAAATTAGTTGCATTTTTAAATGTGTGCAACCTATGTTTTCAATGATTAAATGCATTTTGCTTTTTTTTTATTTATTTTTTTATTTTTTTTAAATTTTCAAAAGAGCTTTATTTTGATAAACAAAACATACACGGCATAGATCAAATGTGCACACAATATATCCGAGCTATCACAATAGTCCATTGGATAAACTGTTTAAAGGTGTGAGGCATGCTTATGAGCAGTCATTTCAGCACTTGAAGACACCCATTAATTGCAGTGTATGCCATAAATGTTCCCAATTTTCTCATTATGTAGACCACTCTTGGGTCTCTGGCGGGTATATATATGAACAATAATGGGAGTATATAACAGTGAGGGGGGAACTAGGGGAGATGAAAACAAACAGTTTGAATATAACATTTTTAGGGTGGAGAATGAATTCCAATTTTCTATTTATATAGACCACTCTTGGGTCTGTGACAGATAGACATTTGAGCAGTATTGGAAATTTATGGAAGTAAGGGGGAGAACAAGGGACAGGGAAAACAAACAATTTTAGCATAACAAAACTATATAGACCACTCTTGGTTCTGTAATAGATACCCTGATAATCAATACTGTTGATATATAGAGGTGGGGGAGAGAGTTATAGGCGGGGGAGACAAACAGTACAAATATGACGATTCTGGTATAGCGAGGAACATTGTACATATGCATTTTCAGATAATATTGGGCCTATAAATATTAAAACAGACATTTTAGCAAAAGAAGAAGCTTACTGTAGGATAAGTGTAATTTATGTGGGTTACATTAGCATAATTATTAGCATGGAATCATAATTATTAGCATGGAATCAATGTATGATGCTTGTATAGTCGGAAGAACTATGCTATGCTATGCCCAAAAGTAGGTTTAGTACATTTTTGCATGGAGGTAGGGAGAGAACATTGGGCAAGGAAAGCAGGCAGAAATTAATATAGCAATTTCAGTATGATACCTTGATCCCCCTATTCCAACCATTCAGGCCTCTCTTGGGTCTGTGACAGGTACACTGATACTCATTATTGGGGATACCTAAGGGTGAGAGGGAGGGTTTTGGGCCAGGAACTTTGCAATTCTTTGCCCAAAAGTGAGTTTGTTATATCCATAATAAAATTGTCAGTTAAAGGGATTAGTAAGGGAGGGATAAAAAAAGTGTTTACTTAACTTAGGGGTAAACTTCAGACAGTTCAACGAATCACAATATGCAATTGGATGTATATACAGTGTGTTCGCTCAACTGAGAAATATGTTTCAAACACATCAATAGCACACATTATGAATAGGTAAAATCTGTGATATACAAAGCTGACCTGTGACATGATTGATACTCCGCTGATTTTTCGGAGGTCAGCCCCGCTGTGATTGTAGATGAGAGGCTTGGCCAGTATTGGTTGTGACTCCTTAGATTGGGCATTAGCCAGCACTCGGCTCCCCATCTCAGCGTTTGTAGGTTGGGATTCCCCCAAAGCGATTATGGCCAGCTCTGCCGACCCTGGTATTTTCTGCCACCAACATAAAAAGAGCTCCTGCGGACCCGGGTGCTGGTCCGCCCCACATGTATCACTCTGCGTAGCGGTGGCCGGGAAATTGCTCCCCAAGCTGTTCAAATCCTCCATTTTGTGTAGAGAATTGTCGGCTCTGGCTTTCTTGTTCACCATTCTTTCTTGTGAATCCATTAGGTAAGCGGTCTCGTTATCGTGGCTTAAGCGTTTTAGCAAGTGATCATATGGTGCTCTCTCTATTAATCTGAGCATGGAAAGTTCAAGTTGCGCGAATAGATCCTCTTGTCGTGTCATGTCTCTCCCCTCCACCATGTTTAGCATGCTCCGTTGGGTAAAGCTGACTCCCCCACTTCGGGGATTGAAGAACTTTTCAGGTTTAAAATGTAGCCATATAGCTTGATAACTGATTAATATTGGGTGTTGAAGAGGTTCAGTAAGCTAGTTTACCTAGCAGCACTGAGTACCCGGCTCTTCCCGGGGGGAGGTGAATACCTATCAATAGGCCACCGCCTTAGGCCCTTATCTTCCAAACTTGATCTCCAGCGTCATCGAATCGGCTAAGAAAGATAATATGGGTCACAGTTAACAGTACTGTGACACCTTTATGTATTTTGTATTTAGTCTTGCCGTGTAAAGGTAATAATCGGCGGATTATTAAACTTCTGCTTGGAGCTCTCAGGATGTGCGTCCTATCCAGAACGCTGCTTGGACACGCCCCCTGCATTTTGCTTTTTAGAATTCATTATCTCAGTGCCAGCGCTTATATTTCCTAATTGCATGCTTAGCTTCTAATAATAGTATTTTCTGAGTAAAAATGAATAATAAACTGTAGGTATAAATTTGATTGTTTGATTTGTTGTATCCAAATACATCAGTGAACTACTCCTGTACTGTTGCTGGATTAATTGTGAATGTACCATTGCCAATCTAAAGCTAATATGTGAAACATGAAGACTCTTAAAGTGGTAGTAAACATAAAATTACAGCTGAGCTGCAATGTAATCTATGCAGTGAAAACACAGGCCACATATAAGTCTCAGCCCATCTAAAGGTTTTAATTCCAGTTTTGCAGTTGTTTTCCTTTTTTTTTCCTCTCTCAGTGTGCTCGGTATAGTGAAAGTACCTCGGTCTCTGAGAACCAGCCAGCGGGCACATTTGTCCTGCAAGTAAAGGCCCATGATGCAGATGTTGGGCTTAATGGAGAACTGAAGTACGGTTTCATGCAGAGGGAAGGAGCAAGCCCGGGCTTTGCCATAGATGCAATTACAGGTATTAGGCTTTAGTTCTTGGATAAGCAATTAAATATTAAAACTAATGTAGAGGGATGTTGTACTCAAAAATGTCTATAAAACAGTAGTAATTTAACATGCAAAAATATTTATTCATGAAAAGAGGTTAATTATAAACTATGCAAATTTGAACTAAGAAATGAACATTACACGCACAGGTATTTATTGCTACAGCAGTTTTGGTGGACAAGTCTCAACAAGACTGACATAAAAAAGTAGATTTATTCGGCAGTGCAACATAATGTAGCAACCATTAATTCAGCACACACCTGCTCCTGTGTCAGTTATCCTGCAACATAGATTGTATCTATGTTTATCCATCTTTCTATATCTATCTATAGTTCTATATCTATCTATATAAAGTAATTAGGCAATTACCTGGTTTGCTATCTGGAACCAATTGAGAAGAGGATGGAATGCAGGAACTCATCAGTGAGACAGTAGAATAATATGTAGACAGAACAGGGTTTAGTACCAAGAGAGCTTTCCAAGGTCAGGGCCAGGATGACAGGTCAGGAACAGGAACTCTTTAGTCTTCATATGAAATAACCAAGCACTGAATGGGAGTCTGACATGACCTATTCACATATCCCACTTAGTCTTGGCACCAGAAACAAAGCCAGGGTCACTTCAGACAAGAAAAGTATAAATGCGTTAACTTTCAGCAAAAGGTATCCAGCAGGCATGTAGATATCCAGGGAGCTGACTGCACTAATATTACACTCACTTAGCAGGTCCCCTGTCTCTCACTGTAGCACCCTCACTATTCTTAGTGCACTCACTGACCCTGATTTTAACAACAGCACGGCTCCCATTGCTTTACACTGCCCAACTTTTGCTAAGTCGAGCCTTGGGGCATGACACCCTATCTATATCTGTCTATCTTTCATCCATGTTTAATGTCATTTTTGCTCAGGTTTGTGTTTTGTGTGCTCAGGCTTTTTTTCTTCCTAGGTGTGATCACCACGACTCAGTCCTTTGACCGAGAGAGGCAGAAAGAATACACAATCTCTGTAACAGCTACTGACCAAGCTCAGGAGCCACTGATTGGTCTCTGCAAAGTTACAGTCGTTATTTTGGACGTTAACGATAATGATCCCAAGTTTGAGAACAGCCATTACCAATGTAGGTATCATTCTAAATTTATAAATTAAAAAGATGACAATGTAATTTTGCCATAAGTAGTGCACTGTGTAATATGTTCTGCATATTAAACGGGAAAAAATAATTGTGAAATCTCCGTTTGTCCTAAGCCATATTTCTTATTTCTTTATATATTACAAAAACCTTATTTTCTTATGAACAACCTGATCTAGTTGTTTTTATCCACGCAGTATGATCCAGGTTTTTATTTCATCATGTATCAATGTAGCTATTTTTGGGACAAACAGATTTGGTCCTATATAATAGATTTAAGAAAGCAAACAGGTAAAGGGATATGAAACCCAAAAATCTTTTGCGATTCAGACAGAGCAAACAATTTTAAAAAAAAGTTTCAAATGTACTTCTATTAACAAATTTGCTTTGTTTTCATGGTATTCTTTATTGAAGAGATAAACTACTGTCATATAGTGTTCCAGACATGTGCACGCTCCTGAGCTTATGGCTCTGCTTTTCAACAAAAGATACGAAAGGAACAAAGAAAATTTGGTAATAGAAGTAAATTAGAAAGTTGTTTAAAATTGCATGCCCTGAATCATGAAAGAACAATTTGGGGGTTTATGTCCCTTTTGATATCAAGAAAACCATTATGATAAAGATGAGAAACAAGTTCAAACATATATTAAAATCTGAATGTAGGGGCAATATACTATATGGAATTTCCAATAGCTATGCCAAGGCCATTAACAGATTTTTTTTCAACCATATTACTGTTTTGTTTGTTTGAATTTGCAATATAAAATATGCAATTATGTGTAGTAAATGACTTTACAATATACTTCCATTGTGTATTTGTTTCCTTCTCCTATAATTTAATTATGCAAATTGTGTTCTTTTTTTCAGTTCATCTTAAAATTAGAAAAGCTTTTTTTTTTCCACAAAGTCATTAGTTGGATACACTATCGACCCATTTATAACTATCTGTAATTTGCTTTAACAGACAAGGAAAGTTACATCATGGTGGTTTGCATTGTTTTATAGACCTTAACATTTAGGCTTATTTTTTTTTTATTTAAACTAATATATAAAAAAATATATATATATACGGTCATAATACCCCAATCTTTGTTTTGAACAAATCATTGTATCTAGCATTTATTTAGTGTAATGTTTCTTTAATATTTTCACATTATGGTCTTATAGTTTTTGGTCCCCACTCCAGTGAAACAAAATATTCTTGTAACTGATTAATTAAAATCTTTATCTATATTAACTCTTTAATTATAAGCTTTAATTACCTTTCATTATTTGATGAAGTGAGTAATTATTTGAGAGCTTATTTCATATGTGGGATTTGATAGTCCATTTAATGTAAACGTGTTTTCAGATGGATATTTTTACATCATTTCTGCACATTTTAATTCTTTTGTTTTTACAACATAGATTTCCTTTGTGAAGACACTGCAGTTGGAACAAGTTTCCTCCGTGTTGTTGCTTTAGATGACGATCACGGTGTCAATGCTATAATAACTTACACTATCTCACAGGAGCAGCCACAATATTTCCAAATAAACCCCAGTACAGGATGGATATATGTGAATCAGCCTATTTCTCAGGTATTAAAGGACTATTATGTACAGTAGCATTGCTTAATCAACAAGTACATTAAAAAAAACTGTAATAGCACTTACTTTGAATCTTAAATGAGCATTAGATTTTTTTCTGACAAACTGTAAACTTTTACAGTAGGAACTGGTGCCTCAGAAAGTGTGCATATAAAAAGACTGTGCACAATTTAATAATAATACATTCTTACAGAAATAGACCAATAATTTCAGTGAGAAACCTAAAAATATAACTTTTTGAAATGTTCCCTAGCCTAGTGCATATGACCAGTTTATTTTGATGAAATGTTCTTATATTATCAATGTGTCAACAGGGATTTTGTGCTTAAAGGGACATGAAACCCAACATTTTTCTATTATGAAGAGAGAATACAATATTTTTTTAAAAAGTTTTCAATTTACTTTTATGATCAAATTTGCTTTGTTCTCTTGTTATTCATTGTTAAATAAATATATAGATAGGTAGCGTGCACATATCTGAAGCACAGAATGACAGGAAATAGTGCTGCCATGTAGTGCTCTTGCCAATGTACAGTATAACATTGTTGCAAAACTGCTGCCATATAATGCTTCTAACACGTGCACACTCTTGAACTTACCTTTCTGCTATTCAACAAAGGATAACAAGAAAACTAGGAAAATTTGTTAATAGAAGTAAATTGGAAAGTTGTTTAAAATTGTACTATCTGAATCATGAAATCATTTTTGAGGGTTTTATGTCCCTTTAAAAGAACACTGAAGTCAAAATTAAACTTTCTTTTATGCAGGTGGTGAGTCCACGATCCATTATTCCTGGGAATTACTTTGCCCCACCACTAGGAGGAGGCAAATATTCCCAAACCCCAAGAACTCTATAAAACCCCTCTCACCTCACCAGTACCTCGAAGAATGAAGATGCACATTTGATTCTTCAGAGAGGGGTTCTCAGATTGAGTTAAAGGGATATGAAACCCAATTATTTTCTTTCATGATATAGAAAGAGCATGCAATTTTAAACAACTTTCACTTTTTGCACTTAGAAGCCTCGTGTGATTGGCTCACCCATGTGCATTGCTTTTTCTTCAAATAAGGATATCTAAAAAATGAAGCAAAATAAACAATAGAAGTAAATTGGGAAGTTGTTTAAATTTGTATTCTCTTTCTGAATCACAAAAGAAACATTTTGGGTTTAGTGTCCCTTTAACCCCTTAATGACCACAGCACTTTTCCATTTTCTGTCCGTTTGGGACCAAGGCTATTTTTACATTTCTGTGGTGTTTGTGTTTAGCTGTAATTTTCCCCTTACTCATTTACTGTACCCACACATATTATATACCGTTTTTCTCGCCATTAAATGGACTTTCAAAATATACCATTATTTTCATCATATCTTATAATTTACTATAAAAAAAATTATAAAATATGAGGAAAAAATGGAAAAAAACACACTTTTTCTAACTTTGACCCCCAAAATCTGTTACACATCTACAACCACCCAAAAAAACATATGCTAAATAGTTTCTAAATTTTGTCATGAGTTTAGAAATACCCAATGTTTACATGTTCTTTGCTTTTTTTGCAAGTTATAGGGCCATAAATACAAGTAGCACTTTGCTATTTCCAAACCACTTTTTTTCAAAATTAGCGATAGTTACATTGGGACACTAATATCTTTCAGGAATCCCTGAATATCTATTGACATGTATATATTTTTTTTTAGAAGACATCCCAAAGTATTGATCTAGGCCCATTTTGGTATATTTCATGCCACCATTTCACCGCCAAATGCGATCAAATAAAAAAAATTGTTCCCTTTTTCACAATTTTTTTCACAAACTTTAGGTTTCTCACTGAAATTATTTACAAACAACTTATGCAATTATAGCATAAATGGTTGTAAATGCTTCTCTGGGATCCCCTTTGTTCATAAATAGCAGACATATATGGCTTTGGTTTTGCTTTTTACTAATTAGAAGGCTGCTAAATGCGACTGCGCACCACACGTGTATTATGCCCAGCAGTGAAGGGGTTAATAAGGGAGCATGTAGGGAGCTTCTAGGGTTAATTTTAGCTTCAGTGTAGTGTAGTAGACAACCCCAAGTATTGATCTAGGCCCATTTTGGTATATTTCATGCCACCATTTCACCGCCAAATGCAATCAAATAAAAAAAAAACGCTAAATTTTTCACAATTTTAGGTTTCTCACTGAAATTATTTACAAACAGCTTGTGCAATTATGGCACAAATGGTTGTAAATGCTTCTCTGGGATCCCCTTTGTTCAGAAATAGCAGACATATATGATTTTGGCGTTGTTTTTTGGTAATTAGAAGGCCGCTAAGTGCTGCTGCGCATCACACGTGTATTATGGCTAGCAGTGAAGGGGTTAATTAGGTAGTTTGTAGGGAGCTTGCAGGGTTAATTTTAGCTTTAGTGTAGAGATCAGCCTCCCACCTGACACATCAGACCCCCTGATCCCTCCCAAACAGCTCCCTTCACTCCCCCACACCACAATTGTCCCCGCCATCTTAAGTACTGGCAGAAAGTCTGCCAGTACTAAAATAAAAGTTTTTTTTTTAAAAAATAATAATAAATTTTTAGCATATTTACATATGCTACTTTGTAGGATCCCCCCTTAGCCCCCAACCTCCCTGATCCCCCCCAAAACAGCTCTCTAGCCCCCCCCTCTGACTTATTGGGGGCCATCTTGGGTACTGGCAGCTGTCTGCCAGTACCCAGTTTGCAAGATAAATAGTTTATTTTTTATTTTTATGTTGTTTTTCTGTAGTGTAGCTTCCCCCCCCCCCCACAGACCAATCCCCCACCCCCTAACTAATGAATTTTAATTTCAATAGTTAGTACTTTTAAAACTTTTGAGTACATAATTTTTCTGTAGTGTAGCGGCTCCCACCCGCTCCCTCCCCGTGCACGCGCCCGCCCCCGCCCTCCCGTGCACGCGCGCGCGTCCGTGCGCGCCCCCGATCACCCCCGCCCCCGATCCCGCCCCCCTCCACCTCATCAGGGCCATCGATGGCCGCCACCCGCCTCCCGAACCGGCTCCCACCCACCAATGGATCTTGCCGGTGATGTCCGGTGCAGAGAGGGCCACAGAGTGGCTCTCTCTGCACCGGATTGCTAAAAAATGTTATTGCAGGATGCCTCGATATCGAGGCATCACTGCAATAACCGGAAAGCAACTGGAAGCGAGCAGGATCGCTTCCAGCTGCTTTCCAGACCAAGGACGTACGCCACACGTCCTCGGTCATTAACTGTATTTTTTTTGAGGACGTGTGGCGTACGTCCTTGGTCCTTAAGGGGTTAAGGCCTGTTTTCCCTCAGAGTACAATATTTGTCACAGGGATATATTTGGAGTATTGGAAGTGATATTTTACCAGTAATATTTTTCCAGTGGGAATTTAGTCACAAGCCTTGTCATGGGGTCACAGGGACTTGTCCTTTGTCTCTGCCTGTTGGTTTGTCGATATACTCCTATTCCAGTTCTTCTGCTGTTGTGTGTTAGCACTGGTCTTGGTTTCCTACTGGTTTCCTCCAGTAGCAGAGTGCCTTTGGGTATTTGCCACTCTGTAAGCCGTTTAGTTTATCACTATCTATCTATCATCTATCTATCTATCTATCTATCTATCTATCTATCTATATATATATATATATTGTTATATATGTACATAGCCTTGGTACAGTTATTTATATGTAACTATTTCCCCTTTTCACACTCGTACATTTTTTGATGATTCGTTTTCAAATGCGTATTTTGACTAACGCTAGTTTTTCGAACGTGTAAAAAAAAATTGTCGCACATCGGCCTTCGGGTCTGCGTAGATCAGCGTGATAGTGCGCATACATTTCTTTCATGTAATTAGCAAGAGTCCATGAGCTAGTGACGTATGGGATATACATTCCTACCAGGAGGGGCAAAGTTTCCCAAACCTCAAAATGCCTATAAATACACCCCTCACCACACTCACAAATCAGTTTTACAAACTTTGCCTCCTATGGAGGTGGTGAAGTAAGTTTGTGCTAGATTCTACGTTGATATGCGCTCCGCAGCAGGTTGGAGCCCGGTTTTCCTCTCAGCGTGCAGTGAATGTCAGAGGGATGTGAAGAGAGTATTGCCTGTTTGAATTCAATGATCTCCTTCTACGGGGTCTATTTCATAGGTTCTCTGTTATCGGTCGTAGAGATTCATCTCTTACCTCCCTTTTCAGATCGATGATATACTCTTATATATATACCATTACCTCTGCTGATTCTCGTTTCAGTACTGGTTTGGCTTTCTACAAACATGTAGATGAGTGTCCTGGGTTAAGTAAGTCTTATTTTCTGTGACACTCTAAAGCTATGGTTGGGCACTTTTTTAAAGTTCTAAATATATGTATTCAAACATTTATTTGCCATGAATCAGAATGTTCAACATTCCTTTTTTTCAGACAGTCAGTTTCATATTTGGGATAATGCATTTGAAGCAATCATTTTTCTTACCTTAAAAATTTGACTTTTTCCCTGTGGGCTGTTAGGCTCGCGGGGGCTGAAAATGCTTCATTTTATTGCGTCATTCTTGGCGCAGACTTTTTTGGCGCAAAAAATCTTTTCTGTTTCCGGCGTCATACGTGTCGCCGGAAGTTGCATCATTTTTTGACGTTCTTTTGCGCCAAAAATGTCGGCGTTCCGGATGTGGCGTCATTTTGGCGCCAAAAGCATTTAGGCGCCAAATAATGTGGGCGTCTTTTTTTGGCGCTAAAAAAATATGGGCGTCGCTTTTGTCTCCACATTATTTAAGTCTCATTTTTCATTGCTTCTGGTTGCTAGAAGCTTGTTCTTTGGCATTTTTTCCCATTCCTGAAACTGTCATTTAAGGAATTTGATCAATTTTGCTTTATATGTTGTTTTTTCTCTTACATATTGCAAGATGTCTCACGTTGCATCTGAGTCAGAAGATACTTCAGGAAAATCGCTGTCTGGTGCTGGAACTACCAAAGCTAAGTGTATCTGCTGTAAACTTTTGGTAGCTGTTCCTCCAGCTGTTGTTTGTATTAAATGTCATGACAAACTTGTTAATGCAGATAATATTTCCTTTAGTAAAGTACCATTACCTGTTGCAGTTCCAACAACATCTAATGTTCAGAGTGTTCCTGATAACATAAGAGATTTTGTTTCTGAATCCATTAAGAAGGCTATGTCTGTTATTCCTCCTTCTAGTAAACACAAAAAATCTTTTAAAACTTCTCATTATCCAGATGAATTTTTAAATGAACATCATCATTCTGATT
This sequence comes from Bombina bombina, assembly GCF_027579735.1. NCBI lineage: Eukaryota > Metazoa > Chordata > Amphibia > Anura > Bombinatoridae > Bombina > Bombina bombina. The sequence goes on from NC_069503.1 coordinate 989,100,884, forward strand.
CTAATGATTCCTCTGGTTCAGAGGATTCTGTCTCAGAGGTTGATGCTGATAAATCTTCATATTTATTTAAAATGGAATTTATTCGTTCTTTACTTAAAGAAGTTTTAATTGCTTTAGAAATTGAGGATTCTGGTCCTCTTGATACTAAATCTAAACGTTTAGACAAGGTCTTTAAATCTCCTGTGGTTATTCCAGAAGTTTTTCCTGTTCCTGGTGCTATTTCTGAAGTAATTTCCAGAGAATGGAATAATTTGGGTAATTCATTTACTCCCTCTAAACGTTTTAAGCAATTATATCCTGTGCCGTCCGACAGATTAGAGTTTTGGGACAAAATCCCTAAAGTTGATGGGGCTATTTCTACCCTTGCTAAACGTACTACTATTCCTACGGCAGATGGTACTTCCTTTAAGGATCCTTTAGATAGGAAAATTGAATCCTTTCTAAGAAAAGCTTATCTGTGTTCAGGTAATCTTCTTAGACCTGCTATATCATTGGCTGATGTTGCTGCAGCTTCAACTTTTTGGTTGGAAACTTTAGCGCAACAAGTAACAGATCATGATTCTCATAATATTATTATTCTTCTTCAACATGCTAATAATTTTATCTGTGATGCCATTTTTGATATTATCAGAGTTGATGTCAGGTTTATGTCTCTAGCTATTTTAGCTAGAAGAGCTTTATGGCTTAAAACTTGGAATGCTGATATGTCTTCTAAATCGACTCTACTTTCCCTTTCTTTCCAGGGTAATAAATTATTTGGTTCTCAGTTGGATTCTATTATCTCAACTGTTACTGGTGGGAAAGGATCTTTTTTACCACAGGATAAAAAATCTAAAGGTAAAAACAGGGCTAATAATCGTTTTCGTTCTTTTCGTTTCAACAAAGAACAAAAGCCTGATCCTTCATCCTCAGGAGCAGTTTCAGTTTGGAAACCATCTCCAGTCTGGAATAAATCCAAGCCTTCTAGAAAAGCAAAGCCAGCTTCTAAGTCCACATGAAGGTGCGGCCCTCATTCCAGCTCAGCTGGTAGGGGGCAGATTAGGTTTTTTCAAAGAAATTTGGATCAATTCTGTTCACAATCTTTGGATTCAGAACATTGTTTCAGAAGGGTACAGAATTGGTTTCAAGATAAGACCTCCTGCAAAGAGATTTTTTCTTTCTCGTGTCCCAGTAAACCTAGTGAAAGCTCAAGCATTTCTGAAATGTGTTTCAGATCTAGAGTTGGCTGGAGTAATTATGCCAGTTCCAGTTCTGGAACAGGGGCTGGGGTTTTATTCGAATCTCTTCATTGTACCAAAGAAGGAGAATTCCTTCAGACCAGTTCTGGATCTAAAAATGTTGAATCGTTATGTAAGGATACCAACATTCAAAATGGTAACTGTAAGGACTATCTTGCCTTTTGTTCAGCAAGGGCATTATATGTCTACAATAGATTTACAGGATGCATATCTGCATATTCCGATTCATCCAGCTCACTATCAGTTCCTGAGATTCTCTTTCCTGGACAAGCATTACCAGTTTGTGGCTCTGCCGTTTGGCCTAGCTACAGCTCCAAGAATTTTTACAAAGGTTCTCGGTGCCCTTCTGTCTGTAATCAGAGAACAGGGTATTGTGGTATTTCCTTATTTGGACGATATCTTGGTACTTGCTCAGTCTTCACATTTAGCAGAATCTCATACGAATCGACTTGTGTTGTTTCTTCAAGATCATGGTTGGAGGATCAATTCACTAAAAAGTTCATTGATTCCTCAGACAAGGGTAACCTTTTTGGGTTTCCAGATAGATTCAGTGTCCATGACTCTGTCTTTGACAGACAAGAGACGTCTAAAATTGATTTCAGCTTGTCGAAACCTTCAGTCACAATCATTCCCTTCGGTAGCCTTATGCATGGAAATTCTAGGTCTTATGACTGCTGCATCGGACGCGATCCCCTTTGCTCGTTTTCACATGCGACCTCTTCAGCTCTGTATGCTGAACCAATGGTGCAGGGATTACACAAAGATATCTCAATTAATATCTTTAAAACCGATTGTACGACATTCTCTGACGTGGTGGACAGATCACCATCGTTTAATTCAGGGGGCTTCTTTTGTTCTTCCGACCTGGACTATAATCTCAACAGATGCAAGTCTTACAGGTTGGGGTGCTGTGTGGGGGTCTCTGACGGCACAAGGGGTTTGGGAATCTCAGGAGGTGAGATTACCGATCAATATTTTGGAACTCTGTGCAATTTTCAGAGCTCTTCAGTCTTGGCCTCTTCTGAAGAGAGAGTCGTTCATTTGTTTTCAGACAGACAATGTCACAACTGTGGCATACATCAATCATCAAGGAGGGACTCACAGTCCTCTGGCTATGAAAGAAGTATCTCGAATTCTGGTTTGGGCAGAATCCAGCTCCTGTCTAATCTCTGCGGTTCATATCCCAGGTATAGACAATTGGGAAGCGGATTATCTCAGTCGCCAAACGTTGCATCCGGGCGAATGGTCTCTTCACCCAGAGGTATTTCTTCAGATTGTTCAAATGTGGGAACTCCCAGAAATAGATCTGATGGCTTCTCATCTAAACAAGAAACTTCCCAGGTATCTGTCCAGATCCCGGGATCCTCAGGCGGAGGCAGTGGATGCATTATCACTTCCTTGGAAGTATCATCCTGCCTATATCTTTCCGCCTTTAGTTCTTCTTCCAAGAGTAATCTCCAAGATTCTGAAGGAATGCACGTTTGTTCTGCTGGTAGCTCCAGCATGGCCTCACAGGTTTTGGTATGCTGATCTTGTCCGGATGGCCTCTTGCCAGCCGTGGACTCTTCCGTTAAGACCAGACCTTCTGTCGCAAGGTCCTTTCTTCCATCAGGATCTCAAATCCTTAAATTTAAAGGTATGGAGATTGAATGCTTGATTCTTGGTCAAAGAGGGTTCTTTGACTCTGTGATTAATACTATGTTACAGGCTCGTAAATCTGTATCTAGAGAGAAATATTATAGAGTCTGGAAGACTTATATTTCTTGGTGTCTTTCTCATCATTTTTCCTGGCATTCTTTTAGAATTCCGAGAATTTTACAGTTTCTTCAGGATGGTTTAGATAAAGGTTTGTCCGCAAGTTCCTTGAAAGGACAAATCTCTGCTCTTTCTGTTCTTTTTCACAGAAAGATTGCTAATCTTCCTGATATTCATTGTTTTGTACAAGCTTTGGTTCGTATAAAACCTGTCATTAAGTCTATTTCTCCTCCTTGGAGTTTGAGTTTGGTTCTGGGGGCTCTTCAAGCTCCTCCTTTTGAACTCATGCATTCATTGGACATTAAATTACTTTCTTGGAAAGTTTTGTTCCTTTTGGCCATCTCTTCTGCCAGAAGAGTCTCTGAATTATCTGCTCTTTCTTGTGAGTCTCCTTTTCTGATTTTTCATCAGGATAAGGCGGTGTTGTGAACTTCTTTTGAATTTTTACCTAGGGTTGTGAATTCCAACAACATTAGTAGAGAAATTGTGGTTCCTTCATTATGTCCTAATCCTAAGAATTCTAAGGAGAAATCGTTGCATTCTTTGGATGTTGTTAGAGCTTTGAAATATTATGTTGAAGCTACTAAGTCTTTCCGAAAGACTTCTAGTCTATTTGTCATCTTTTCCGTTTCTAGAAAAGGTCAGAAAGCTTCTGCCATTTCTTTGGCATCTTGGTTGAAATCCTTAATTCACCATGCTTATGTCGAGTCGGGTAAAACTCCGCCTCAAAGGATTACAGCTCATTCTACTAGGTCAGTTTCAACTTCCTGGGCGTTTAGGAATGAGGCTTCGGTTGATCAGATTTGCAAAGCAGCAACTTGGTCCTCTTTGCATACTTTTACTAAATTCTACCATTTTGATGTGTTTTCTTCTTCTGAAGCAGTTTTTGGTAGAAAAGTACTACAGGCAGCGGTTTCAGTTTGAATCTTCTGCTTATGTTTTTATTAAACTTTATTTTGGGTGTGGATTATTTTCAGCAGGAATTGGCTGTCTTTATTTTATCCCTCCCTCTCTAGTGACTCTTGCGTGGAAAGATCCACATCTTGGGTAGTCATTATCCCATACGTCACTAGCTCATGGACTCTTGCTAATTACATGAAAGAAAACATAATTTATGTAAGAACTTACCTGATAAATTCATTTCTTTCATATTAGCAAGAGTCCATGAGGCCCACCCTTTTTGTGGTGGTTATGATTTTTTTGTATAAAGCACAACTATTCCAATTCCTTATTTTATATGCTTTCGCACTTTTTTTATCACCCCACTTCTTGGCTATTCGTTAAACTGATTTGTGGGTGTGGTGAGGGGTGTATTTATAGGCATTTTGAGGTTTGGGAAACTTTGCCCCTCCTGGTAGGAATGTATATCCCATACGTCACTAGCTCATGGACTCTTGCTAATATGAAAGAAATGAATTTATCAGGTAAGTTCTTACATAAATTATGTTTTTGGTGTCCTTTTCTATTATATATGACGGAAATTTGACGTGCGCTTCACTTCACATGTGTGCTTTCTGGATGCAAAATGTTCTTGTCTTGTGTCTGTTATTTTTAAAATTGTATTTTTTTTAATGAGTTTCTTTCAAATGGGGTAAGTTCACCTTTCTTCAAGGGCTTTTTTAATAGGGATATTATCATTTTACTTTGTTTTCTGCATTTTAAGTGAAGGTCAATTTTGATGAATTAGTGCCCGGTTTTTAATAATCCTATTAAAAACAAGGTCACTTTAATTAATCAAAATTGACATTTCACACGTTTTCTTCAAAAACTTACCTTTTAATCCTGGCAGCCGCTCCAGTAAGATTTTTTTAAACTTTTTGATGTTGTTTAAATCTGCAAATGCTTTATTTTGTGATGTGTTTTTTTCATCATTCTTTAATGCTGGAGTATGTATTTAGCTGTCCCTTTCTAGAAAAGTATTATAACTATAATTTTGGTCTGCTGTCATGGTTTCTATTTCCAGGCTTTTAACTCTTTATTTACAGGGAAATATTTTATTTGATTCTTGTTTGGCTTTCCATTATTTCTATGTTGTCTGGGGGTTAAGGAGCTTTTCTTCCTCAGGACTAGAAGTCCAAATGTATTTTTAAAGCTCAGAATTGTGTTTTGTCCCTCTTGTCAGAACAGGGCTCAAAAATCTTTTTCTTCCACCCAATATCAGAATTGCTCTGGTTCTGGAAATAATAGAATAGTATTTGTTAATGCCTATAACTTAATTTGAGCACTAAACCCTCTGCTTGCAAGGCTGCATTCCTATTTGCAGTCAGTCCCCATTAGTTTAACTAGAACGGGTCAAGCAGTTTTAATATCCTCACCCCCATCTAAGTCTGTATGTAGATACAGTTATCGATCCAGAGGCTTGTAGGGGGTAGGTTATTCCTTTTTCCGGAAGCTTTGTTTTAGTCTGTTCTAGATCCTTGATTAGTTTTCTCTCAAGAAAATAGAATAGGTTTCAGATCAAAGCCTCTATGTTGCTAGGTCCCGGTTAAAAACTCAGGTTGATCAGAACTCCTACCTATTCATTGTTCTTAAGTAGGAGGGAACTATCAGTTCAATTTTGATCTAGAAACCTTGAACAAGTCTTTCAAGTTCCTTCTTTCGAAATTGAAACTATTCAGACTATTCTGCGGGGTCAGTTTATGTCAACAATAGATTTTAAAGGAACATCAACAGTTTCTGAGGTTTTGGATATCCTCTTTTCTGTAATCAGATCTTAGGATATCTGAGATATCTTATCTGGATGATATCTTGGTTTAAGCTTCATCTTTACATTTAGCAGTATTTCTCTCTTGCAGACTGCTGTTGTTTTTTTAACAACATGGTTGGAAAGCTAGTTTTCCAAACAGTTACTGGTGCCACAGATAAAGGTTACTTTTCTAGGGGTTAAAATAGATTCCATTTCTATGAGCCTTCCTTTGACGGTTGAAGCTGGGGTCTGCTTTTTTTCAAGCTGGGGGGTCTTCTGGGGGCCTCAGAAGGTATAAGGAGTTTTGTCTCCTTGAGAGGCGAGGTTACCTATTTAAGTTTTTAAACTCTGTTCAATATTCAGGGCCCTTCAGGGTTGGCCTCTATTGAAAAGGGATTATTTTCTCTGTTCTCAGATTAGATTATGTTACATCTTTAGCTTGTCTAGTATCAAGGGGAAACCTTTCTGCAACTGGTAAGCAGTTTTTCTTTAGTCATCAGTAGTGATGTCGCGAATAGTTCGCCGGTGAATAGTTCCCAGCGAACATAGCATGTTCGCGTTCGCCGTGGCGGGCAAACATATGCGATGTTCGATCCGCCCCCTATTCGTCATCATTGAGTAATACTTTGACCCTGTACCTCACAGTCAGCAGACACATTCTAGGCAAACAGCAGCAGACCCTCCCTCCCAGACACTCCTACCTCCTGGACAGCATCCATTTTAGATTCATTCGGAAGCTGCATTGTTAGTGAGAGGAGGGACAGTGTAGCTGCTGCTGAGTTAATAGGGAAATCTATAGCTAGGCTAGTGTATTCAGTATCCACTACAGTCTTGAAGGACTCATCTGATCTCTGCTGTAAGGACAGCACCCCAAAAAGCCCTTTTTAGGGCTAGAACATCTGTCTGCTTTTTTTTTTTTTTTCCCTGTGGAATCTAATTGCAGTTGCCTGCCTGCCAGCGTGTGTGTCAGGCTCACAGCGTATACTGTGCCCACTTGCCCAGTGCCACCACTCATATCTGGTGTAACAGTAGTGTAGATTTAAAAAAAAAACAACACTTTTTTGACTGTGTTAAATAATAGCAGTCAGTTTCCTTCACACGTGTGCATTTCAGTGCCTGCCTGCCAGGGCACAGTGTCACCCCAGTGCAACTCATATCTGGTGTAACAGTAGTGTAGATTTAAAAAAAAAAAAACTTTTTTGACTGTGTTAAATAATAGCAGTCAGTTTCCTACACACGTGTGCGTTTCAGGGCCTTCCTGCCAGGGCACAGTGTCACCCCAGTGCAACTCATATCTGGTGTAACAGTAGTGTAGATTTAAAAAAAAAAAACTTTTTTGACTGTGTTAAATAATAGCAGTCAGTTTCCTTCACACGTGTGCGTTTCAGGGCCTGCCTGCCAGGGCACAGTGTCACCCCAGTGCAACTCATATCTGGTGTAACAGTAGTGTAGATTTTTAAAAAAAAAAACTTTTTTGACTGTGTTAAATAATAGCAGTCAGTTTCCTTCACACGTGTGCGTTTCAGGGCCTGCCTGCAAGGGCATAGTGTCACCCCGGTGCAACTCATATCTGGTGTAACAGTAGTGTAGATTTAAAAAAAAAACACTTTTTTGACTGTGTTAAATAATAGCAGTCAGTTTCCTTCACACGTGTGCGTTTCAGTGCCTGCCAGGGCACAGTGTCACCCCAGTGCAACTCATATCTGGTGTAACAGTAGTGTACATTTAAAAAAAAAAAAACAACACTTTTTTGACTGTGTTAAATAATAGCAGTCAGTTTCCTTCACATGTGTGCGTTTCAGTGCCTGCTTGCGCACAGTGTCACGCCAGTGCAACTCATATCTGGTGTAACAGTAGTGTAGATTTAAAAAAAACAACACTTTTTTGACTGTGTTAAATAATAGCAGTCAGTTTCCTTCACACGTGTGCGTTCCAGTGCCTGCCTGCCAGGGCACAGTGTCACCCCAGTGCAACTCATATCTGGTGTAACAGTATTGTAGATTTAAAAAAAAAAACACTTTTTTGACTGTGTTAAATAATAGCAGTCAGTTTCCTTCACACGTGTGCATTTCAGTGCCTGCCTGCCAGGGCACAGTGTCACCCCAGTGCAACTCATATCTGGTGTAACAGTAGTGTAGATTTTAAAAAAACAACACTTTTTTGACTGTGTTAAATAATAGCAGTCAGTTTCCTTCACACGTGTGCGTTCCAGTGCCTGCCTGCCAGGGCACATTGTCACCCCAGTGCAACTCATATCTGGTGTAACAGTAGTGTAGATTTAAAAAAAACAACACTTTTTTGACTGTGTTAAATAATAGCAGTCAGTTTCCTTCACACGTGTGCGTTTCAGTGCCTGCTTGCGCACAGTGTCACGCCAGTGCAACTCATATCTGGTGTAACAGTAGTGTAGACTTAAAAAAAACAACACTTTTTTGACTGTGTTAAATAATAGCAGTCAGTTTCCTTCACACGTGTGCGTTCCAGTGCCTGCCTGCCAGGGCACAGTGTCACCCCAGTGCAACTCATATCTGGTGTAACAGTAGTGTAGATTTTAAAAAAAAAAACACTTTTTTGACTGTGTTAAATAATAGCAGTCCGTTTCCTTCACACGTGTGCGTTTCAGTGCCTGCCTGCCAGGGCACAGTGTCACCCAAGTGCAACTCATATCTGGTGTAACAGTAGTGTACATTTAAAAAAAAAAAACACTTTTTTGACTGTGTTAAATAATAGCAGTCAGTTTCCTTCACACGTGTGCGTTTCACGGCCTGCCTGCCAGGGCACAGTGTCACCCCAGTGCAACTCATATCTGGTGTAACAGTAGTGTACATTTAAAAAAAACAACACTTTTTTGACTGTGTAAAATAATAGCAGTCAGTTTCCTTCACACGTGTGCGTTTCAGTGCCTGCCAGGGCTCAGTATCACCCCAGTGCAACTTATATCTGGTGTAACAGTAGTGTAGATTTAAAAAAACAACACTTTTTTGACTGTGTTAAATAATAGCAGTCAGTTTCCTACACACGTGTGCGTTTCAGGGCCTTCCTGCCAGGGCACAGTGTCATCCCAGTGCAACTCATATCTGGTGTAACAGTAGTGTAGATTTAAAAAAAACAACACTTTTTTGACTGTGTTAAATAATAGCAGTCAGTTTCCTTCACACGTGTGCGTTTCAGTGCCTGCCAGGGCTTAGTGTCACCCCAGTGCAACTCATATCTGGTGTAACAGTAGTGTAGATTTAAAAAAAACAACACTTTTTTGACTGTGTTAAATAATAGCAGTCAGTTTCCTTCACACGTGTGCGTTTCAGTTCCTGCCTGCCTGCCTGCCAGGGCACAGTGTCACCCCAGTGCAACTCATATCTGGTGTAACAGTAGTGTACATTTAAAAAAAACAACACTTTTTTTACTGTGTTAAATAATAGCAGTCAGTTTCCTTCACACGTGTGCGTTTCAGTGCCTGCCAGGGCACAGTGTCACCCCAGTGCAACTCATATCTGGTGTAACAGTAGTGCACATTTAAAAAAAAAAAAACACTTTTTTGACTGTGAAATAATAGCAGTCAGTTTCCTTCACACGTGTGCATTTCAGTGCCTGCCAGGGCACAGTGTCACCTCATATCTGGTGTAACAGTAGTGTACATTTAAAAAAAATAATACAATTTTGACTGTAATAGATTGAATAGCAGTTAGTTGTCTGCAAGCGTGTGTGTCAGGCCTACAGCGTCTACTCTGCCAACTTCTGCCAGTGCACAATGCCACTCCATATCTGTTGTCACAGTAGCTTGCACGCATAGTACCACTAATCGGAAAAAAAATGACAGGCAGAGGCAAGCCACCCCATAGGGGCCGTAGTGTTCGGGGTGCTGTGATTCCCTTTGGCCCTAGAATAATGCCTAGTGTTCAGAGGCCACGTACCCCGAACTCGAACAGTTCTGAGGACATAGTTGACTGGCTAACACAGGACACCCAATCTTCTACAGCTTCCGCTCGGAACCTTGACGTATCATCCTCCTCCAGCTTAGCTTTGGGCATCTCTCAAGTTACCACTGGCCTGCCTGCCGCCGCCACCACCAACACTAGCACCACAGCCCCTTCACTTGATCTGTCAGAGGAGTTATTTACACATCAGTTGGAAGAAATGAGTGATAGTGATGCGCAACCATTATTACTATTATTATTATCTTTTTCCATCTCCCGATTCCTAAAATCGATGCCATATACACGTCCCCTGATAGGGGACGTAACAGGGATTAAACTGATAAGAATAGTACTACTTAACACACCACTCCTATCTGGTGGCACATTAGATTGCACGCGCAGTGCCCCAAATTTGAAGTAGGAGGACCGACCAAGCATCTTTTTCCATCTCCCGGTTCCTAAAATCGATGCCATATACACGTCCCCTGATAGGGGACGTAACAGGGATTAAACTTATAGGTATAGTACTACTTAACACACCTTATAATAATGCAGAGAGAGGCAACGCAGAGAGAGGAGTCTGAAGAAGAGGAGTCAGAAGAGGAAGGTGGCTTTGAGGAGGTGGAAGACCAAACACAGCAGGCATCCCAGGGGGCTTGTTGTCACCTTTCGGGGACCCTTGGTGTTGTACGTGGCTGGGTGGAGGAAGAGACCTTCAATTACATCAGTGAGGACATGGAATGGGACATGGCTAGCTTGGTATCCAACCTTGTGCAAATGGGGAGTTTTCGGTTGTGCAAATGGACTGTTTGCGGTGCGTTAAATGGGGAGTTTGGTCTGTCACTGTGAAGCGGGCGTAACCCTTACACTACCTGATCGATACAACATCATACCTGATGTTTTAAAGCACGTTATTCCAAACAATTTAGGAATGTTTATGCTCTTTATGGATTAAAACCAGACTCTGCATCAACTATGTAATTTTCCATGGGAGTTTTGGCATGGATCCCCCTCCGGCATGCCACAGTCCAGGTGTTAGTCCCCTTGAAACAACTTTTCCATCACTATTGTGGCCAGAAAGAGTCCCTGTGGGTTTTAAAATTCGCCTGCCCATTGAAGTCAATGGCGGTTCGCCGGTTCGTGAACTTTTGCGGAAGTTCGCGTTCGCCGTTCACAAACCCAAATTTTTATGTTCGCGACATCACTAGTCATCAGTTTTTTCATCTAGTGTTCTCTTCATCTGGTTATGTTCTATCAGATAATAGGTCTTTGGGATTGCCCAAAGATTTTTCTGATGGCCTCTCAATTGAATCTCACATTTCCAGGTACTGTGCAAGGTCCAGGGATCTTTGAACTGTGTTTTTGGATGCTTTGGTAGTTCAGTGTTCTTTCTAGCTAGCCTATATTTTTTCCACCTCTGGTCATTTTTCCCAGGATGATTGCCAAGATTTGGCAGGAAGAGATTTTGTTATTCTGAGTGCTTTAGCTTCTTCATGCAGACTTTGGTATGCAGATTTGGTTCTAATGTCCAGTTTCTTTCCTTGGCTGCTTCTTTTGCATCCAAACATTCTATTTCTAGGTCTATTTTTCAATCTGGATTCTAGTTCTCTCGGCTTGATGGCATGGAGATAGAATCAGAAACCCTCTTTGTCTTTGAAGTATTTGTTCAGTTACTTATACAGGCTTCTAAGTCTGTAACTAGAGGCCTTTATTTCTTGATTTTCAAATTAGGGTTTTTTCTTGGCATTCTTTTAGAATTCCTAGTTTTCTTTCAGTTTTTACAAGAGGGTTTGGATATGGGTTTATCCGCCAGTTCTTTGATGGGTCAGATGTCTGCCCTTTTTAGTTATGTTCTCTAGAAAATTGCTAAACTTCATGTCATTCATTATTTAGTTCTAGCCTGGCCTAGAATTAAGATTGATATTATCACATTTTTCCTCCTTGAAACCTTTATTTGGTCTTGGGGTTTTTGCAGGTTCCTCCTTTTGAACCTATGCATCAGGTGGATATTTTAAACTTATTTTTGGAAGTTTTGTTTCTTTTAGCTTTTCCATCTGCTAGAAGAGTTTTTAACAAGGATACACAAGAGATATGGCGCTAATTACTAAAGGAAAACTAAGCCACTCTAAGACAGTCACCCAAGGACTGTCACGGATAAAACAAAGGCTAAAGGAAAAAGAGGGCGCTGAAAAGCTAAGTTTTCCACCACATTTAGTCGAATATAAAAATAGACACAACTAGATTTAAAGTTAACAACTTTACTACAGAATAAAAATACAGTGCAATATTATTACAATACAAATTTTGAGAAAGATAAAAGGGACGTCTCCCTAATACATAAAAAATAGGACTGGAATACCACCCTAAAGAAAGTTAAAAAAAAAAAAAGGTTTGGCGCATATGTTGAATTATATCAGCAAATATTGGATACAAAATAAATTTAAGTCTCCAGTCAGGAACCAATTTGTACCAATCCCTGATGTGTTGTTACAAAGTTTCTTGTAATAGCTGATCAGACAAGTGTTGCAATTTTAAAAATAGGGACAGCGTGAGAAATTGTGGAATTGTGATTTAACGCTGATATGGCCCCCTGAAGAGTGATTCGAAAATGGGTTTGAACACCTTAATATCAGATTTAGTACATCTTATTCTTACTCACACCTTCTTTTTCAAAGCGGCTTACTGGCGATCTTATGGCTCTCGATATTGAAGATTAGACACGGGTAGGCAAAGTCTCCCAGTACTTCTCGCTTCTACTAGTGTCAGCTGAACCCGGTCAGCGTGAATGGAGACTGCTCGTCACTCCAGCGTCCGTGGTGTGCCAAATGGATCCCAGTTCAGAGGGGAGAAGGAGATTCACAGACCCACACTTAGCGTGGAACACGCGCGGGCAACAAATATAGAAAGCTAATGTCCTTAGCAGGATACAACACAGATTCAATCTACGCGTTTCACCCGTTAGATAGGGCTTTTTCAAGATACTAGTTGTTCCCGGGACGGAGTTTAAATATCCGCTGAGATGTGTTCATTGGTTGTGGCTCTTTCTTACTTTCCAATTAAAGGTGGAAGTCGATCAGAGTTGAATTTATTTAAGGTGGATTTGTTAGATTTGTCCGCATGTTCAATTCCCTGAGGTAAATCGCCTCATCCAATAAAAGTCAAACTCCACATCATATTATTTAGAAATTTTGCTGAACGTATTTTAGAGTTTTACATTTTTTTTCAGATTAGACTGAAAAGATAATAGTAGGGGGGTAAAACCAGGGGTGGTATTCCATTATAAAATACAATTTTAACAATTATTTTTTCTTTTAAACTATATGAATATTTTTTACAATTAAATTGAATAGTTGTTCATGTATAAAAGGGTAAATCACTTATTACTTTAATCAAGAATATAGGATAGGTGAATTTCCCTATTCCTTAGACCAAAACTTATTACTTTAAGCAACTAAACAACTACACATCATAGCTAATTTGTTCCTATGGCTTTGTCAAGCGGTTCAAGATGATAAGACATAACTTAGGTTTAAATTAGATTTCTCAAACTAAAATAGCTAGTTATATAAAGTAAGAGACTTTTGCATCAACAATTTAATATGATTTTTACTCTTTCTTGTTTTCCTCTTTATCTTATTATTTCTTTAAGATAAGGTTGTGTTTTTTGACAATATTCGTTTTAACTTTGTTGCTCCTTTATGTGTAGTTATCCTGTGTGTATCCCCCAATCTAGAGTTCCACATACGCGGTTACACACAGTTTCCTACTTGTCATTAGCCCCAAAAGTAACACTCTCGTTAGAGTCCCACACTCGCGGGTTCACAAATGGGGCATTGAAGAAAGTTCAAGTACATGTTAATTCCAAGCACAGTAAAAATATGAACATAAGGCTTACCCCTTCCTCAGCTTGTTATCAGGAGTACGGACAGTGCCGCAATGAAATCCCCCTCTGACAGTGTGTAGTTCTCGGACACTTCAGTTGTGGCGTGTAACGCCTGGCTTCTCTGTATAGTGGAAAGCCTCGTTCTGAAGCCGGCAATACGTCATCCAGCACGGCTGAACCAATAAGATCGTGGGGATCCTCCACACCCCCAAAACAGCAGCAGATAAATTTCTGCTCATTCAATCAGACCAGCTATCACTTCTTGCGTTTTACAATGTTTTATCAATGGACCAATTTTGCAAAGCAGCTATTTGGTCTTCTTTACAATTTTTTTTCTACCATTTTGATGTCTTTTGTTTCTTCTGATGCAGCCTTTGGTGAATGTCCTTCAGGCAGTTGTCTCAGGTTGATTTATTTTTGCCTGTTGGTTATTTTTAATTTCATTTTTAGGATCTATTGGGGTTTTGGATTTGGTTTCTCAGTTAAAAAAAAAAATCTGTTTTTTAGATCCCACCGTTTTCTGTTATAACTTGTGGATTTCATATCTTGGGAATTAGGTCCCATGAGTAATAGATTGTGGGTTCTCATCAACTGTATTAAAGAAAACATTTTTTTTTTTTTTTTTAAAAATCATATTTTTATTGAAAGGAAACAAGTACACTTGCCATAGCAGAAGAAAAAACAAGATAAAAAAAAACCAAAGTACATTCTCATATACTTTATACAATTCTAAATCAGTGTCTAAAGATATTATTCTTGTGCTTGTTATCCTTTAAATTTTTAAGAGACGTTTGCCTTGTCTCTCTTGGGAGGGAAGGCACTTACATTCATTCTAAAGGAAGAAAAAGAAGAAAAAATAGAAACGGAAAGAGGAAGGGGAAAAAAAAAAAAAAAAAAAGGACACCCATCCCTCAGTCTCATCATTCTTTCCGGGGCCGGCCGCCCCCACTCCCCCTTGTCCCATTTTAAGTGTTCTATCTATTTCCTATAGTTTTATCTTGTAACAAAACCACTCCGAGGCTCAGTACCATTTGGGCGGGAATACCCCTGACAAAATTAAAGTTTCAAAATACTCTGTTCTACGCAGGCTAGAGATAAGGGAAAATTGTGTATCTCGAGGATAAGATAATATAACTCTTAACCACGTTAGAAAAAAAACTGTAATCTTTTTCTTGTGTGAAGGTGATATGGTCATTTGTTCAAAAATTATCTGAGAAAGCATTGAGTTTAAGAAGCATGAGATCGACGGGGCCTTGTTACTCTTCCAATTTTTAAGGATAAGATTACGTCCTATCATAATCACTGTATTGATAAGGTTGCTATTATTTCTATTATTTTCTTTAGGAGCAAGGAAAAAAATGTATCTGGATGTAAATTTAATTCTATTCTCTAACATCTTATTAATCCAGAACTTGACTTTGCACCAAAACTGATTAATTTTAGGGCAATCCCAAAAACAGTGGACTATATCTGCATTCGCCTTGTTACATCTGGGACAATTATTATCTTTATTAAGGGGGTGTTTTGTATGCCATTTAGACATTTTCCTAGGTGTAAGATATGCATTATTCATTAACTTTAGATGTGATTCTTTCCAGGTTGTAGAAATTATAGCTTTTTTGACCCATTTAAAGCCTGTATATAATGTATCTACAGATACATCAGAAAAATGGAAATTCCATTTTTCAGAAAGGCTATTAAAATTAATTTATTTCATGGTGGTGAGTCCACTATCCCCACCCTGTATTTGATTTTTTCTTTTTTGTGCACATCTTTTTTCCCTGCTCCTATTTTGTTTTCTCTTGTTACTTTTCCTTCCTCTATGTTAGACTGAGGCACTGGTGAGCAGGGCCGCCATCAGGGGGTGAATAGGGTGACTCCTGCCAGGGGGCCCCATGAGGCAAGCATAACTATTATTTAAAAAAATATTATTATTTTTTACTTTATATTTTGGTAGCCACCAGAGGGCGCTACAGCTACAGAGTGCTATTGAGCGTGGCAAATGTCATTACAGGGAGTAAAGCATTAGCAATTGAGAGGATTTCTGAGTGTGCACTAAACCACTATGTGTTTAATAACGTTATAGTAGTCCAGCAATATAAGGAATACAGCACCCAAGAGCACACACAGTAACACCTATACTTGGGCAGTAACCGTAGGTTGTGAAGGTACTTACATAGGCGCCGATTTGCGCCAAGGAGCTCAAGGGATCCGGCTTCAGAGGAGGAGAGACGTGTGGCGATGATGTCATCGCCGCACGCTCACAAGAACTGCCGCATCCCTGGCAACAGCCAG
The DNA here is from genome assembly GCF_027579735.1 of Bombina bombina. NCBI lineage: Eukaryota > Metazoa > Chordata > Amphibia > Anura > Bombinatoridae > Bombina > Bombina bombina. The sequence continues at coordinate 989,116,655 of NC_069503.1, forward strand.
AGCAGCAACTGCCGCATCCCTGGCAACAGCCAACATGCCGCAAGGGAGCGGTGTGAGAGTGGTGGGGCCAGGGATCCATAAAAACACATTTTTTAGCAATATGTAGCAGTGTATTTATGATTATCTGACAATGCTGTAGAAATTCTATATTTAAAACCATGCAGAAATGTTTCCTCCTCAATACACAAATGGTAGGTGCCCTTTTGGCAGATATGATTTATATATATATATATATATATATATATATATATATATATATATATATATATATATATATATATATATATATATATATATCAAATTCCAGTTTACTATCCCTTTATGCAAGGACTTTCCAAATGCCAGGAGGCATTTTATCTAAGATTTTTACATCTGCATAAAATTTTATACTCTCAGGCTAAGATTGCTCAGTGTTTGAAATGAGACAGGTTAACTTAACACTGTTCAGTTTACACTACAGCTGACTTTATTTTAAAATACATACAAACAAGCCTAAATCCTGCATTTAACCAGATTTAATGGTATGAGACCTAGTGCCAGGGTTGCCATCAGGGGGTGAATAGGGTGACTCCTGTCAGGGGCCCAGGGGGCCCCATGAGGCAAGCACAACTATTATTTAGAAAAAAAAATATTATTTTTTTTACATTTTGGCAGCCACCAGAGGGCGCTACAGCAGAGTGCTATTGAGCGTGGGAAATGTCATTACAAGGAGTAAAGCATTAGTATTTGAGAGGATTTATGAGTGTGTTTGAAATAATACAGGTTAAATTATAATTGTTCAGTTTACACTTCAGCTGACTTAATTTTGAAATACACACAAACAAGCCTAAATCCTGCATTTAACCAGATTTAATTGTATGAGCCCTAGTGCCACAGCTTATGGTTCCACCAAGACCATATAGAGTACAGCAATTTCAAAATCCATAAGTACAGCTGACAGAAGGGAATATTTGTACACCAGATTTAAAGTGGTGCTCTTGGTTGGGGAAAATGGGGGGGGGGGGGGCAAACATATGTCAACCTTTCAAAAGTACTTTTCTTTATCTACCCAATACCATTCTGACAGATCAATAATGTACAATTTTGAATTCACAAAAGTATTTTTGTTTGCACATTTACAAATATGATTCTTTAAAAAGTGATCTCCTAATTTTTTTATCATGCATGTAACACACTGTTGATTTAGGGGAAGGCAATGTGCAGAAATTTTACCTCCTGTGAGTTTTGTGTGGCGTTATGTGTTTGTCTTTGTGCTTTTGTTGGTGTCTCTATGAGTGTGTATGTATTTTTTTTTCTGTAGATCTCTCTGTGAGGGTTTGTGTATCTGTCTTTGTGCATTTTCTGAGGATGTCTCTGTGCGGGTATGTGTGTATGTATGTCTTTGTGTGTTTTCTGTGGGTTTGTGTGTGTGTGTGTGTGTATGTATTTGTGTGTTTTCTGTGGGTTTCTGTGAGTGTGTATGTTTTTGTGTGTTTTCTGGGGCGATCTCTGTGGGTGTTTCCTTGGGTGCATGTGCAAGTTTGTGTGTGTGTGTGTCCATTGTCTTTGAGACTGAGACCTTTCTGGAAGTCACCAATCCACTACTTAACCTTTAAATTATTGTTTAGGCAGTTCAGGGCCCTTCCTTTCAGCCACTGCATGCTGTTGTCATCATATAGTTGGCATCTTCCTTGAAAAAAAGATAATCAGAATTTCATATTTTGTTTTATAAATCTCCTTTTTTGACAAAACTGTAGTCTACCTCATTACTTGTCAGGTCAATGTAAACAAGTGCCGAGTGTCTGTGTCTGAGTGTGTTTGTGTGTTTCTTTGCGTGTCTGCTAGCGTGTCTATATGTGAATCCTTATGTGTGAGTGTGTCTGTGTGTGTGTGTGTGTGTTTCTGTGTTTGTGTGTTACTAGCTTTACAAAATTTTCAAGTTTGACTACACTTAAGAATAAACTGCATTTACGTTTTAGTCACTTGGTCAGAAATTGCACATGTCAAAGGTGGGGGGCTCTGATCAATGGTTAACTAAGAGGCCCCAAAATTTCTAGTGGCGGACCTGCTGGTGAGGTGGGGGGTTATAGAGTTCTTGGGGTCTGGGAATCTTTGCCTTTGGGAAGTGTAATTCTCATCAGTAATCAATTGTGGACGCTCACCACCATGAAATTAATTTATCAGGTAAGCATAAATTATGTTTTTCATGATTCAGATAGAGCATGCAGGGTTATGAAACTTTCTAAATCCAAATCATGCAATGTCAACAAATTAGAATAACAGGTTGAATTTATGCAACTTTTTGCATATAATACTTTACATGAGCACTTGCATAAAATGTGTATGTGATTTTTGAAAATAAATATAATAAACATGTATTTCTGTGCCAGACCTCACGTATTATTAGATACATTGTTGCCACAGATGGTGGCAACAGGAGCAGTAGTGTGGAACTAACAGTGATAATCACCAATGTACTTGACCAACCTCCGCAGTGGGAACAAGCACAATACTGGGTCACCATCCCAGAGAATACACCCCGTGATTCCAAGATTGTGGTAAGTATAGAGCTGAAATGCTTTTTTTCTCAGTTTATTTATGGCATTGAGAAAAGGATAGATCAATGAATCAACTGCTTGTTCTTTTTTTTTTTTTCAATAAAGTTTTATTGAGTAATAGTAAGCATAGTACAGAATATCATACCACACATATACAAATGTGACAAGTAAGATAAAGGGGAAAGGAGATAAGGGGCAAACACAGAGTCATCTTCTACCAGAGAGTGAAAGGAGTGACCCAGTCTGCTGCCCATTACTTAGGCTATTCACTTAAATGTCCATCTGTGTTCAAAATATACTTGCTGATCATGTGGGTAATCAGACTATACTTTTATGATAAACCATCACAAGGGTTAGTGAGAGGGGGGAGGGGGTGGGCAGCCCGGGTGGGCGGGTTAGATTAGCTAATGTTCATGTTGTTTTACTATCTAAGGTGGTCTTATGGGAGCGTGTAATAATGTTTGCCAGTAGAACTGGATGTTATGATATAGGGGCAGACAACCACTCTTAAAATAAGAGTATTCTTCCACAGAAAGGATTTCAGATGTGTTGAGTAGCCACTCCTGAACAGTAGGTACACCTGTGGACTTCCACTTTCGGGCGATGAGTAATCTGGCACTATTAAGGCAGTTTTGTATAAGTTTCCATCTAATTTTACACATTTTGCCCGGATTGTAGCAAAAAAGAGCTGTGAGAGGTGATAAGTTAAATTCATCCCCTAAGACTATTCTCATGTGACTAATAATGCCTTCCCAGAAGGGAAGCAGCTTCGGGCACTGCCACCAAATATGGGCCATCGTGCCAGGAGACCCACAGCCCCTCCAGCATGTCGCGTTGGAGCTAGGATATATATGCTTAAGCCTAACTGGGGTAAGATACCACCGGTACAGAATTTTGTGATTCATCTCCAGTATCCTGGGAGATGATGAGGACTTGGAGGAGTGGTAGAATATGTTTTCCCACTGCTCTTTGGAAATAGGGAAGTCTAACTCAGTCTGCCAATGTAAGTCGTATGACGAGGGTGGTAGTGTAAGGGACATGTCCATCAGTTTTTTAACCATCGATAGGGACCCCTTAGGGACCTGTCCTTCAAGGCAGAAACATTCAAAATGTGTCATTTCTCTCAGGAGGTCTTGCTTGTGGGGTGAGGTTCTCAGTAAGTGTGTCAGTTGAGCGTATTTAAGCCAATGAGAGAAGGCCCCTCCAGCAGTGTCTGATAGTTGTGTTCTTAGTTTCAGTGCCCCTCTGTTGGTCAGGCATGCGAATGGGATTGTTTGAGTTGTGCCTATATGGCCTGGCACCTGCGGGACTATCCCACCACTGAATTCTGCATTTATCGGTATTGGGGACATAGGCGAGGTAAACGATGATATCCCCTTAACTTTGGTTCTAGCTAAGTCCCATGTACGAAAAATGTGGGAGTATAACAATGAGGACCTAGCGTATGCAGGTCTGCATTTGTTTGAAATCCAACAAAGTGGGCCTATGGTAGGTGTTCCCAAGAGAAAGGAGTCAATGGTGGCCCACGCCTTGGTGGAGGAACGGTCATGCCATTCCCACACTCTCTGTAGTGTTACTGCACTATAATATTGAGAGATCAAAGGAACTCCTAATCCTCCCCCTCCCAATGGTTTTACTAGAACTCTTTTACTAATCCGGGGTTTAATATTCCCCCATATGAAGGAATTTATTAAAGCTTGGATTTGATTCAAGTATGTAACCGGTAAGTGAACTGGAGCAGCTTGTAGAATGTATAGGATCTGAGGGAGGGTAGTCATCTTAACCGACTGGATCCTGCCCCACAAGGAGATGGGTCGAGCTTGCCAGGAGTCAAAGTCCTTCCTAATCTTATGCAGGATAGGTAGGTAATTGTATTTAAATATTTTATTGATGGATGGGGCAATGTGTATTCCTAAGTATTTAATTTTATCATGTAGGAGTCTGTACTGACAATGTGTCTTAAGGGCATCAAAGTCTCCCCTCCTCATATTGAGGTTAAGAATTTCCGACTTTTGTGTGTTGATCAGGAAGTTTGAATGGCCACCAAACTTATCAAATTCCTCTAACAGGTGTGGCAGAGACCTATGCGGATGGGTTAGCAGGGTAAGGACATCATCGGCATAAAGGGTGAGTTTATATGTATTTGGGCCTAATTCTACTCTAGATATGTTTGGGTTTTTTCTGATGTGTGATGCAAGTACTTCAATTGAGATGGCGAATAGCAGAGGAGACCGGGGGCACCCCTGTCTCGTGCCGTTTTGTATATTAAAACTATCAGACAAAGTCCCGTTTGTACGAACCCTTGCCGTGGGGCGAGAATATAAGCTAAATATCCTTTGAATCATGACAGAACCAAAACCAAAGGCCCCCAGACACTGCTTCAGAAAGTTCCAGTCCAGACGGTCAAACGCTTTTTCAGCATCTGTAGATATAAGGATAGATGGTATGTTCGACCGGCTGGACTGTTCGATCAAGTGCAGAACCCTGATGGTATTGTCTCGGGCTTCTCTCTTTGGTATGAAGCCCGATTGGTCGACATGTATGATTTGGGGGAGTATTCTATTGACTCGGGCGGCGAGGATCTTAGCATAAATTTTCAGATCTGAATTTAGTAGGGAGATTGGCCTGTAGTTGCTTACTAGTGTGGGGTCTTTATCTGGTTTAGCTATGACAGAAATATGTGCTTCAAGGGAGCTCCTAGACCATTTCATACATGTGAGATGTGGGATTAAAAAATTCTTAAACTGCTTGTAATACATGTTGCTGAAGCCATCAGGGCCAGGGCTTTTATGGGAGGGAAGAGATTTTATAGCGTCTGCCACTTCTTGAGGTGAGATAGGGCTGTCTAAGGCTTCGGAGGTTTCTTTAGGTATAGTAGGAAGCGAGGCCTCCGCAATATATTTTTCTGTTGCTAATGGGGTGCTTGCTGCGTGCGGGGTAGGTAAGTTATACAGTGTACTATAATACTTTTTAAATTCGTCAGCTATTGAGAGGCTACCCACTACAGAGCTCCCAGAATCATCTAGTATTTTATGGATATAAGAGTGGAGTTTACGCTCTTTAAGTGCTCTAACTAGCGACGGGCCTATTTTATTAGATCTGGCTAAGTATAATTTCTTTCATGTAATTAGCAAGAGTCCATGAGCTAGTGACGTATGGGATATACATTCCTACCAGGAGGGGCAAAGTTTCCCAAACCTCAAATGCCTATAAATACACCCCTCAACACACCCACAAATCAGTTTTACAAACTTTGCCTCCTATGGAGGTGGTGAAGTAAGTTTGTGCTAGATTCTACGTTGATATGCGCTCCGCAGCAGGTTGGAGCCCGGTTTTCCTCTCAGCGTGCAGTGAATGTCAGAGGGATGTGAGGAGAGTATTGCCTATTTGAATTCAATGATCTCCTTCTACGGGGTCTATTTCATAGGTTCTCTGTTATCGGTCGTAGAGATTCATCTCTTACCTCCCTTTTCAGATCGACGATATACTCTTATATATACCATTACCTCTACTCATTCTCGTTTCAGTACTGGTTTGGCTTTCTACTACATGTAGATGAGTGTCCTGGGGTAAGTAAGTCTTATTTTCTGTGACACTCTAAGCTATGGTTGGGCACTTTTATATAAAGTTCTAAATATATGTATTCAAACATTTATTTGCCTTGACTCAGGATGTTCAAACATTCCTTATTTCAGACAGTCAGTTTCATATTTGGGATAATGCATATGAATAAATCAATTTTTTTTTTCTTACCTTAAAATTTGACTTTTTTCCCTATGGGCTGTTAGGTTCGCGGGGGCTGAAAATGCTTCATTTTATTGCGTCATTCTATTGCGTCATTCTTGGCGCAGACTTTTTTGGCGCAAATTTTTTTTTCTGTTTCCGGCGTTCCGGATGTGGCGTCATTTTTGGCGCCAAATAATGTGGGCGTCTTTTTTGGCGCTAAAAAATATGGGCGTCACTATTGTCTCCACATTATTTAAGTCTCATTAATTATTGCTTCTGGTTGCTAGAAGTTTGCTCACTAGCATTTTTTCCCATTCCTGAAACTGTCATTTAAGGAATTTGATCAATTTTGCTTTATATGTTGTTTTTTTCTATTACATATTGCAAGATGTCTACGATTGGCCCTGAGTCAGAAGCCACTTCTGGAAAAATGCTTAACTGAGTTTCAGTTCTACCAAAGCTAAGTTTATTTATTTTAAATGTTATAAATGTTTATCTTTAGCTATGGTTTGTAATCAGTTATTATGATAAACTTTTACATGCAGATTCCATTAGTATTTATGCTTTATACATTTCCATTCTTAAGTACAAGAAATGTTTAGAAGATTTATAAGAAATATTTTTTCTGATTAAGGCTTTGTCTGACTTCGTGCCTTCTAATACAATTTTTAGGTCTTTTCCACTTCTTTTTTAATTATTGAAGTTTCAAATGACCAACATCATACTGATTTATCCTTCTCTGATGATGTTTTTTTCTCTTTCAGAAATTCTTCATCAGACATTGACACTAACAAATCTACTTTTTTTTATAATTTTTTTATTAAAGTACATTTGTTCTTTGTTGAAGAGGTGTTGATTATTTTGGATATTAAGGTAACTAGTTCTTTAAGACTAGCTGACACTATTTCTGCCTTTTTAATTCTTCTGTGATTTCAGAGGTTTTCTTTCCAATTCCCCATACTAGGGAATGGAATAGGCTGAGAATTCTCTTTTATTCTTTCTTTAAAGGTTTTTAAACTATATTCTTTGCCAGCAGTTAAATTCAATTTGGAGGGTTCTCCAATTTATTGGGGCTATCTCTACTCCTACTAATTAGGCTATTGTTTCTATAGCAAAATAATATTTATTTCCTTTATATAAGTTGTATCTTATTTATGGAAAATTATTTAGTTTCAGGTACTTTTCTTGGTCCTGTGATATTGCAATTGCTTCATTTTTTCTGTTTACTTTAAGATCAAGTATCAGATTATGATTTATTTTAGCATTGTTTAAGGGACAACATTTACTAGACTAGGTGCTGTTGCATTTGTCTTGTTGTTTTGTATTTTGCAAGTCCTCTGTTTTGACTGGCCCTTTAAACTGGACTATCATGCTAATTATTTCATTTGTGTCTTCATTTTATTGAATATATTCGCAAATGAGGGTTAATCTATGTCTTTAGCTATTTTAGCTAGAAGAATTTTGTGATTTTTTAAAAAAAAAGAAAAAAGAAAATCCATATTTCTTTTGTTCTAAGATAATCAATTATTTGTTTTATAATTGGATTCAATTCTTAACTGTTACTATGGGCTTCAAGATTGAGTTCTAAGACTAAAACTTTAAGCTTATACTAGTTTGGTTGTTCTTATTAAGGAACAAATTCCTGAGTTCTTTCCCAAGTAACATGTTTATAATTGGGGTTCGAATCAGCTCCCTAATATTGCGATGTACGTGCCGTATTCCAGCTTGGCTGGTAAGGGGCAGGTTAAGACTTCGTTGAAATTTATTTTGGTTCTATTTTGTCCAAATTTCTTTGATTTTATTCCAGTAAGGCTAACACTTTCTTTAAGTGTGTTCCTGCCCTATATATTCTGGGTACTGTTGAAGCATGGCTGGGCACCCATGGGGTTCAAGCGCTGCTCAGACCTGGAATCTTCTGGGGTATTTCTTCCAGTTCCTTTTTTAGGAACTGGGTTTTGGAGTTTTATTCCAACTATTCTGCCTTTTTATGGTCACTGATAGCATTATTTGTTTTCATTAGATACAATAAATGCATATTTTTTCATTTTTCAGTTTTCATTCAGATTATTTCCTGAGGATGCGGAATCTCATATGTTTCACTTTGCTCTTCAGGACATAGTTGGAGGATCTTTTTTTCAAAAGTTATTGATTCCTCACGTAAGGGTCACCTTTTTTAGGTTTCCAGATGGTTTATGTCACTGTCTTTGTCTCTATCGGACAAAGGTCAATTTGTATTGGGTTCCGTCTGTCGGTACCTTTAGTCTCTATTATTTCCTTCAGTTGCTATATATGCATAGAAGTTTTAACAGCATTGGATTCAATTCCCTTTGCTCATTTTCAATGGAAAGATCCTTTCCGGCTTTTTATGAGTGTTGTTTCTTCTAGAACATGGTTGGAGGATCAATTAACTAATCAGTTTGTTGATTCCTCAGACAAGAGTAACCTTTTTTAGGATTCCAGATAGATTCAGTGTCCATGACTCTGTCTCTGTCGGACAAGAGACGTCTGAATTTGATTTCAGCTTATCGAAACCTTCAGTCTCAATCATTCCCTTCGGTAGCTTTATGCATGGAAATTCTAGGTTCTTATGACTGCTGCATTGGACGTGTTCCCCTTTGCTCATTTTCACATGCGACCTCTTCAGCTCTGTATGCTGAACCAGTGGTGCAAGGATTATACAAAGATATCTCATTTAATATCTTTAAAACCGATTGTTCGACACCCTCTGATGTGGTACAGACCACCATTGTTTAGTTCAGGGGGCTTCTTTTGTTCTTCCAACCTGGACTGTGATCTCAACAGATGCAAGTCTGACAGGTTGGGGAGCTGTATGGGGGTTTCTGACAAGGGGTTTGGGAATCTCAGGAGGTGAGATTTCCAATCAACATTTTGGAACTCCGTGCAATTTTGAGAGCTCTTCAGTCATGGCCTCTTCTAAAGAGAGAGTCGTTCATTTGTTTTCAGACGGACAATGTCACAAATGTGGCATATGTCTATCATCATGAGGGACTCACAGTCCTCTGGCTATAAAGGAAGTATCTCGAATACTTGTATGGGCAAAATCCAGCTCCTGTCTAATTTCTGCGGTTCATATCCCAGGTATAGATAATTGGGAAGCGGATTATCTCAGTCACCAAATGCTACATCCGGGCGAATGTTCTTCACCCAGAGGTATTTCTTCAGATTGTTCAAATATGGGGACTTCCAGAAATAGATCTGATGGCTTCTCATCTAAACAAGAAGCTTCCCAGGTGTCTGTCCAGATCCAGGGATCCTCAGGCGGAAGCAGTGGATGCATTGTCACTTCCTTGGAAATATCATCCTGCTATATCTTTCCGCCTCTAGTTCTTCTTTCAAGAGTGATTTCCAAACTTCTAAAGGAGCGTTCGTTTATTCTGCTGGTGGCTCCAGCATGGCCTCACAGGTTTTGGTATGCGGATCTTGTCCGGATGGCTCCATGCCATCCGTGGATTCTTCCGTTACGTCCAGACCTTCTATCACAAGGTCCTTTTTTTCCATCAGGATCTCAAATCCTTAAATTGAAGGTATGGAGATTGAACGCTTGATCCTCAGTCATAGAGGTTTCTCTGACTCCGTAATTAATACTATGTTGCAGGCTCGTAAATCTGTATCTAGGATGATATATTATCGAGTCTGGAAGACTTGCATTTTTTGGGTGTGGATTATTTTCAGCGGAATTGGCTGTCTTTATTTTATCCCTCCCTCTCTAGTGACTCTTGCGTGGAAGATCCACATCTTGGGTAGTCATTATCCCATACGTCACTAGCTCATGGACTCTTGCTAATTACATGAAAGAAAACATAATTTATGTAAGAACTTACCTGATAAATTCATTTCTTTCATATTAGCAAGAGTCCATGAGGCCCACCCTTTTTTGTGGTGGTTATGATTTTTTTGTATAAAGCACAATTATTCCAATTCCTTATTTTTTATGCTTTCGCACTTTTGTCTTATCACCCCACTTCTTGGCTATTCGTTAAACTGATTTGTGGGTGTGGTGAGGGGTGTATTTATAGGCATTTGAGGTTTGGGAAACTTTGCCCCTCCTGGTAGGAATGTATATCCCATATGTCACTAGCTCATGGACTCTTGCTAATATGAAAGAAATGAATTTATCAGGTAAGTTCTTACATAAATTATGTTTTCCTAAGGTATAGGGCTCTGGTTTGTGCTTCTGAATATAACAATTGGTTGAGTTCGTTTCTGTAATGTCGAAGCTGACTAGATAGTGATACATCTCGGGGAGCCTCCTGGTGTCGCCTCTCTAGAGTGTAAATGGACCGGAGAATACTGTCATGTCGGGCCCTATACTGCTTCCTTTTCCCCGCTTTATATTTAATGAACTCGCCCCTCAGCACAGTTTTATGAGCTTCCCAAAGAGTGTGGGGAGAGATATTATCTACATTGTTGAGCCTGAAGTACTCTGCCATAGTCTCCGCCAGCCTCTTAGTCAAGACATTGTCTTTAAGTAATGACTCATCCAATCTCCATATATATGGGGATAACGGGGCGTTTAACCATTTTAAGCTTAAGGAGACCATGGCATGGTCAGACCAAGTTGTTGGGATAATGTCAACCTCCATGACCGAGTCGTAAAGGAGTTGGTCTGTAAAGATATAGTCAATTCGGGAGTGATTTCTATGGGGATTGGAGTAAAAGGTAAAGGTGCGCTGAGAGGGGTGTCTCATTCGCCATGCATCAATAAATGCTAGTTGATGAATTAGGGATGTCGTGTCTGATAGAGTCTTGGGGGAAACGCTACTTCGGCCCGATGAGCAGTCCAATGTTGGGTCCAGTGCTATGTTACAGTCCCCCGCCAAGATCAACGGTCCAGTCTGGTTAAGAAGGAGGTGTCGCTTTAAGTTCTCAAAAAATTTGGTGTGCTTGGTATTAGGAGCGTAAATATTAGCTAGGGTGAGTGGTCTATTGTGGAAAAGTCCTGTAACTATAAGCCATCTACCTCCGGGATCTGCCTCAACTTTGTTTAGCTGGAAAGGGACATGTCTGCTGATCAAAATCCCCACTCCCCCCACCTTTATAATATTATGGGCAAAGTAACCCGTTGGGTAATCTTTGTTTGCTAGCGTGGGAGGTGAGTCTTTGGGGAAGTGGGTCTCCTGCACAAAAACGATATCTGCCTTTGACTGTTTAAACCATGCTAGTGCGACAGAACGTTTGGTCGGGGAATTCAGACCCTTAGCATTCTGTGTGACTATAGTTAACATTCGGGTTTCCATAGGATAATATATGTGGTTGAAATATTGTTGTGGATCTGGAAGAAAGAGTTATGTGCTGTAGTAGTGTTAATTAACAGTGAATAGAAGCTATGGCTTACCTGACTTGCGGAGACCTCGTTACCACCAAGCACCCGGGCTGACCACCAGGGATATAGGGTTGGGAAGGGGGAGGGTGGAGAGAAATAGAAAACAATTCTGGAATGAAGAAAAACACATGTAAACAATACAACAATAAACAGAGTAAAACAAAAAAGAGAGAACAATTTAACGAAAACGATACTCATAAGTTTCTCCTAGGAGAAATTCCTAGAGGAGGAAAAAAGTGATTGCTACAGCTCTTGGTAGCAGGTCGGTTAACTGATATGCATTCAAACAGGAAACGTTTTGATTAGACATACATATCTAACATACTACTCATCTATGAACTAAAGGTTCTAGAAAGTTTTGGCTGCATACAATGTGGACCATCTTGGCGATGATCAGAAAGTACTCTAGACCTCGGTCCATGATAGAAGGGACAACTGGTTGAGAGCTTATAATTAAGTATTGTCCCGATTCAAATAGAACATAGGGTACCTCAGCGTTCATGGAGGACTAAAGAAGTGTAGCACCAGGGAGGGTCCCTGGACTATGGTAGCAGAGAAAGAGTGCCAGGGGGGGCAGGGGCTACCGATTTTGCAAATAAAATGAACCAGGTTGCAGATTCAAGTGACTCGGTCCTGTTCAGAGGACGAATTTTTGTTTGTTGTTTTGGTTTTTTTATAGCGAGAAACTCTGCTCCATTCTTGACGATGGGGTCTCTGTTCCAGTGGGTCAGGGCTAGAGTCTCTGATTGTTGGTAGATCTGGAGGTTTGATTCCCAGCTGGGTGCAAAAGGTGTCCAGGTCTTCCTGGGATCTGTAAGTTATTGTAGCATTGTCTTTTATTACTTTTAAACAAAAGGGAAATCCCCAGCGATAGGGGATCTTCTGTTCCCTTAGGTGCATTGTAAGTGGACTAATTTCTCTTCTTTTGGTTAGTGTCATTTGGCTGAGGTCTGCGAAAAATTGAAGGGCATGGCCCTCAAATATTATAGGGGCTTGTTTCCTGGCCGCAGATAAGATACTTTCTTTTTCTTTGAAGCTTGTAAATTTGAGGATGATGTCTCGTGGCGGTGCTGTGTCTTTAGGTGGTGGCCGGAGGGCTTGATGGAATCTATCCAGTTGGAATTCAGCAGGGGTCCCGCTGTGATTGTCCCCTCTCATTAACTCATTAAACAGCTTTTGAAGAAATCCTGATATTTTGGCGTCTGCCTCTGTTATCCAGATCCTCGACTTGGTCCTGTAGTTGTTGAATGAGAGTAGAGTTTTGGGTGGTATGACGGATCTGCTGATCTAAGATTCTATCAGTGTGTTCCACATCCTCTTCAAGATGCATAATTCTGTTGCCAATCTCAGTTATTTCTTTTTTAACTTCAGAGAGACTTGACTTTATGATAGAGCTTACTTGCGAGATAAAACTAGTAAAATCTTCCTTTGAGGGGAGTGACATAATGTCTGCTTTTGTGAGAGTGGTGTCCCCCTCTGTTTGGCTTTCAGTGGTGTTTAAAGTGTTTACTGTCTCGTGTAAAAGAGGGGGAGAATGCGGTGCAGAGCCTTCCATATTTTTGAAGAAGGAGTGAACTTTTGGTGGTGCTGGGGTAAGCCCTTTACCAGATTTATCAGCTCTGGGCCCTTTTTTTGATGCCATGAGGGGGTATGTGAGAAGAAAGAGGACGCTGAGTGTAATAAAATGCAGCCTTTCAAAACAGTTGAACTGCAGACTTCAAATGGCTCAGGGAACTTTTTAGCAGTTACAGATGCAGTTGTCCTAAGTTTAAGGGTTGAATAGTTTAGTTTCTGTTTCTCCGCTGCAGCCTCTCTTTGCAACAATAAAGATGGCGCTCAGTGTGAGATAAATATTGTCTGACGCTGCAGTGGAGGAGCGCAGCAAGTCATGTATGTAGTGTCCCCTGCTAAACAGATAATTTATCTCCTTTGGAGCATAGTTAAGTTACTGAGGGCAGAGATATAGTTTGAGTTTTAGTGATAACCCCCCCCGGCACTGCCTTTAGTGTTAAGAAAAGTACACTCACATGTTGCGGTTGTTGGGCAGTGATGTCCGCCTCTTAATCCATCTGCCTCCGGTTCAGCTTAAGCTCTGTGGGGCTTCCAGGTGTCGGGCAGACCTTTGTTGTGCAGCAGGGCTGGGATGAGGAGACATGAAACAAGCCGGAGCCTTGCAGCGGTATCTTTAGCGGCCACGTGGTCGGCCGTTCAGCTCCGTATCGGCTGTAGTCCAAACCTCCGTTTTGCCTCTCCAACAGGTTCACTAGTTGTCCAATGGTGTCCGGTTGCTATAGGTTATAAGTCCCAGGCCATAAGACTCTTTTTCCTGTCCTTTAGCTGCCACAATGACCGACCTCACTTCGGAGCTCTAAGAGCCTGCGTCCATCTTGGCACAGGCTAGCTCCGCCTCCCATCAACTGCTTGTTCTATACAGAAGTGCTGCTACACATTACTTGTGAAACTACTAACCTGAGATATTAACCACTTGTGCTGGTGTGATTTATTTTATGATAAATACTTTTCAGGCTCAGCTTTATTAAAGGGATATAAAACTCTAAAAAATGTATTTTGTAGATCAGACAAAAGCATTCCATTTAAAAAAAGAATTCAAGTTACTTCTATTTTCACATTTGCTTTGTTCTCACTGTATTCTTTGTTGAAGATATACCGCGGTAAGTGTCTGGCGCACTACATGACTGCCATCTACTGCTCATGGAATTAGAAAACATTCTTTCAAAACTGCTGCCATTTAGTGCTCCGCAAATGGGCCGGTGAAGTGTACAAAAGGTAACAAGAGAATGAAATAGACTGGTAATAGAAGTAAATTAGAAAGTTGTTTAAAATCACATGCGCTATCTGTATCATGAAATAAAAGTGTTTTCCTTTAACCATCTTTTTGATAAAATTAATATATTTAGTTATTTATAAAACCATTCACTTCTTCCTTGTTGAATAGGCATTCAAGATATGTGGCTCCCTGAAAGCTGTAGCCTGATAATCACCCAGTGCTTTTACTAGGCTCAGACAATATTCAAAAAGATGCACAATGCGTTTTCAACCATGTGTTGCTACCATTCACACCCAAACACTTCATGCCCTTATGTGTATTTTCATGCTTTGAAAAAAAATGAATAAAAAAACACTTCATGCCCTTATGTGTATTTTCATGGTTTGAAAAAGAAATTAATAAACAGAATTCGTGAGCCGTAATTCACACATAGGGGCCTATTTATCATGATGTGAGCGGACATGATACGATATTGCGGATCATGTCCACTGCACATCGATAAATGCCGACAGCATACGCTCTCTGCATTTATCATTGCACTAGCAGTTCTTGTGAACCGCTGGTGCAATGCCGCTCCCTGCAGATTCACGGCCAATCAGCCGCTAGCAGGGGGTGTCAATCAACCCGATCAATTTCTGTCCACTGCCTCAGCGCAGGCGGACAGGTTATGGAGGAGCAGTCTTTAGACCGCTGCTTCATAACTTGTGTTTCTGCCGAGCCTGAAGGCTCTCCAGAATCACGGGGCATCGAGCTCCGTTTGGAGCTTGATAATTCAGCCCCATATTGTACTCTAATAGAAAACTCAGCCCTACATGCAAAAAACAGGCAAAAATCTTTTATCTCCTTGATGACCGCAAAATACTCTGTATGTCACCTGTCACAAGGGTTGTTGATTCAATGTGTTCAGATGAAGAGTCAGTGCCAAAAAAAAGATGGTTTTCTGTGTGTCCTTGTTGGTGGAGGCTTGAAATGATGCAAGCTTGTATTTTTTATTTTCTGCCCCATTGTATATTCCCGGCAAAGTGTAGAATATTTGATTACAAAGGCCTGTTACTAATGCTGCTTTGTGTGAATAGTGGGTGCCCCTGTTTTAAATGGATTTTAAGTGGATTTGACAGAATTTTGTATTTCGAGTTGATTGACATTTGTAGTTTTTTCAGCAATGTGTGCAATAATAATAATTGGCTCAAAACTGCTATTGGTGACTACATTCATATACAAATAGCATGTTTTATTATGTTCTAGTAAGCAGATCAGTATTGGCAACAAGGGCCCTAACAGAGACTCATCATGCACCCACTCAGCAGTACAGGATGTCCTATTTTACTTCCAAACAAATCTGCTGCACATAATTTACACTCACTTTCTATTCCTCTTTCCCTATGTAATACATTTTCTTCATAACTAGATGGTTTAATACTTTTTTTATGTATTTATCACTTGAGATAGACAGACAGACCGATAGACAGACGGATAGATGATAGACAGATTTTACTGTGTAAAAATATTTTTTGCTGGATCTTCCGTTTCCAAGCAATGTAAAGCTGTGATTTGAAATAGTTAAAGAGATGGTCTACTTGAAAATTGTTCTTGTTTAAAAAGATACATAATCCCTTTATTGTCCATAACCTAGTTTTGCATAACCAACAAAGTTAAATTAATACACTTTTTACCTCTGTGATTACTTTGTCTCTAAGCCTCTGCAGACTTCACCCCTTATCTCAGTTCTTTTGACAGACTTGCATTTTAGCTAATCAGTGCTGACTCCTAAATAACTCCATGGGAGTGAGCACAATGTTATCTATATGACACACATGAACTAGCACTGTCTAACTGGGGAAAAACTGTCAAAATGCACTGAGATAAGAGGCAGTTTTCAACGATTTAGAAATCAGTTTATGAGCCTACCTAGGTTCAGCTTTAAAAAAATACCAAGAGAACAAAACAAATTTCATGATAAAAGTAAATTGGAAAAGTTGTTTAAAATTGCATTCCCTATCTGAATCATAAACGTTGATTTTTGACTAGACTGTCCCTTTAAGCCAAATTATGCATATGACATCTTTTTAATGGGGTGTTAGCAAATCTTCACAGAACAAAAAGATATAAGACCAAAACAGAAATAAAATATGGTATCAGTATATTCAGTATTAATGACGACAGATTACACAGATTTCTTTCACTTACCCAGTAATAACAATTTCATTTTGAGTAAATTTATCATTAAACATTTTCAGCGCCCAAACACTGAACTGCAGTGAACATTCTGAAGGTTGTTTTTAATTGTGTATTAATTTCTTAGTCTATAAATGTGATTTGAGTTATATTTTCACATTTTTATATCTAGAAAGTATTATATTTCGTAACATATTCCATGGGGCCGATTTATCACGGCCGGAATGGGGCTGTATACACCTGTTTCCGCGAGAGCCTTCAGGCTTGCCGGAAACAGGAGTTAAGAAGCAGTGGTCTGCAACCTCTGAGGCGGTGGACAGCTATCCGCCCGATCGCATACGATCGGGTTGGTTGACACCCCCTGCTAGCATTTTTAGCGATATGCTTGTGGAATGATAAATGCCGACAGCACTTTGATAAATCGGCCCCTATATATGAACAAAAGGTTCCTTCTTTCCTTTGCATCAGTATAACCCTTAGAAAAACCTCAAAAATAGAAAAGAAAATTTCAAAGTGCAACATTGTATTATGAAGTATCAGTATTGCCCAGAAAAAGGGTTACTCACATAGGGCCAGATTACGAGTTTGCGAGTTTATCGTGGGTGTTTGTGTTCATCGGGCTTACCGCTGGTAATGCAAGTTGAAAGTAAACGCAATCCATTGAGCGCAAATATCTACTTAAAAAATATTGCACACTAAAGTTATAAGGGCTCAAAGATAGGAGGTCTCATGTGTTAGAAAAGAAAAAAAATGCAGGCAAAAGGCTTTAACATAGACATACATACATACATACATACATACACACATGTCTAAAGATGTATATGTATGTTTATATATATATATATATATATATATATATATATATATATATATATATGTGTGTGTTTGTACATATTTATATCTGTATATATGTATTTACAGACATATATACATATATAAATACATAAATACATATGTATACATATATAGACATATATATAAGTGCATTGGGAACTCTGCAGTTAAGTAGTTGAAAACATGAAAAATCATATTTATGCAATATTCAAATTTAATAAAGTGTTATATTGTGTATTTGCTCTAAATATTTGTCATTCAAATGTTCTGCACATAGCAGAATATGTTTTATGTATTTATAAATATATATTCCTATATATATCTGTATATATCTATACCTATATATAATCATTTATATATTTAGGTATAGATATATATTGTACAAAAAAACATCAGATATATGTCAACATTTGTATTAATGAATAAATAGAGCATATTCTGTTATATGAAGAACATTGGAATGTGAAATATTCATATTTTTATGTTGGGTTTGCATGCATGAGAATATGCAATCAGATTTGCGCGAGAGTGGGGTGTTTTTTTCTTTCTTCATTGACTTTTATGGGGGAATATGTGAACCTACACGCAATATAGTAAAATTCTTATTTTTGCACTCGGCGAGTTAGCGTGCAAGCAAAAACAGTTTATTTTAAACTCCTAATACGAACGCCACCCAACACACACAAAAAGCTTACTTCTAGCGGAGTTAGCACTCAAGCAGGAGCGTTAATTAGCGTTCCACTCATAATCTGGCCCATAGTGTAAGACAAGTGCTTAATGCAACCCAACAAACAGGAATTCTTTAAATCAAGGTCCCTTTATTCCACAGTATGCATATATCAATTAAAAGGACATGAAACCCCAACATTTCTTTCACTGGTCATGCAGAGTATGTGATTTTAAGCAACTTTTCAATTCAATTTACTTTTATTATCTACTTTGCTTCATTCTCCATGAATCCTTAGTTGAAAAGCATACCTAAGTAGACTCAGGACTAGAAGCTAGCTGCTGATTGGTGGCTGCAAATAAATGCCTCTTGTCATTGGTTCTCTAGGTGTGTTTAGCTAGCTCCCAGTAGTGCACTGCTGCTCCTTCAACAAAGGATACCAAGAAAATTAAGCACATTTGATGATAGAAGTAAATTAAAAAGTTGTTTACATTTACAATCTCTGTCTGAATCATGAAAGAAAAGTTTTGGGTTTCACTTGTGCAACAGATATTAAGACCAGCCATTATACAGGAGCTAGTCTCTTTATGTAACAAATTCCCCAAACAAGGCCTTTGTCTCCCTGTATAGCGATGCTTGGTTTGGTCACGTGACCACTCCCTCCTCATGATGTATGGGGCGGTCACCTGTTAATGCAGCTTCCTCAGGCCAAGATTTGCCATTTGAAAGTAGCCAATATAAGTTTACAAGAGGGCAAGGCTGCTAAAATAAAAAAAGATGGAAAATCATACAAAAAAACTGTGTGAAAAGTGCTGATGGTTTGCAATGCTGCTCATGAATTCTCTCAGTGGAAAGTATTGGAAACCATGTGATAACCATGTGACACACTTTTCTTTAATGAATTGCAATAAACTCTTATGTAAGGCAGAAAAAATGTTTCCACTTTCCTGTCCCTTTAATCAAGCGCTGTTTTGGATGTTGGCATATTGTAACTTATTTATTTGTATGAAGAAATGTACTTTATTGTTGAATAATGTTATTCAGCCTCCTTTCTTGTTTAGACTATTAGGGCAACACCCATGCTTGGTGACTCCCGAGTTGCATACAACATGGAGGAAGGCCTCGTCCCAGAGACTAACTGTCCCATTCGCTTCTATCTTAAGCCAAACAGAGCAGATGGCTCCGCCTCTGTGCTAGTGTCTGAGCCACTTGATTACGAAGGAACTAATTTCTTCACATTGAAAATTAGGGCTCAGAATGTTGCCACAGTCCCTTTAGCCTCCTTCACAACTGTGTATGTCAACGTCACCGGTAAGTATTGTTTATTGTGAATAATATTTATTATATTTTAGGCTTAGTTTGCAGATGATTTATATTAATTTTTTAAAGCATTATTTTCTTTGCAAAATATCACTGCTTATAATTGTACCTACTTTTTTTACACAGCATCTGTCAAGTGACAGTGTAGTTTGAGCATTAGTAAATTAATTTATGAAGCCACATGTTTGCCATTTTGGTATCAATGAGTCACCATTTTACTTGAGATTTTGGCCTTAAAGATACAATGTACTGTAAAATTGTCCTTATTGTGCTTCCAATCGGCTAGATTACGAGTTGTGCGTTAGGCTAAAAAAGCAGCGTTAAGAGGTCCTAACGCTGCTTTTTTACGCCCGCTGGTATTACGAGTCTTGAAGGTTTAGGGTCACCGCACGCACACTTCTTTGGCCTTACCGCAAAACGACTTACGTAAACCTCGTAAAGTCTATTTTCAATGGGACTTCCATAGCGCCGGTATTACGAGTCTGTCCTGGGAGGCCAAAAAGTGAGCGGTACACCCTGCCCTGTCAAGAGTCCTAACGTATTTAAAAGTCAGTAGTTATGAGTTTTACACAACAACGCTGTAGCATAAAACTCATAACTTAAAGTGCTAAAAAGTACACTAACACCCATAAACTACCTATTAACCCCTAAACCGAGGCCCTCCCGCATCGCAAACACTATAATAAATATTTTAACCCCTAATCTGCTGCTCCGGACACCGCCGCCACCTACATTATATTTATGAACCCCTAATCTGCTTCCCCCAACATCGCCGACACCTACATTATATCTATTAACCCTTAATCTGCCTTTTGCAACCGAGGCCCTCCCGCATCGCAAACACTATAATAAATATTTTAACCCCTAATCTGCTGCTCCGGACACCGCCGCCACCTACATTATATTTATGAACCCCTAATCTGCTTCCCCCAACATCGCCGACACCTACATTATATCTATTAACCCTTAATCTGCCTTCCCCAATGTCGCCGACACCTACATTATATTATTAACCCCTAATCTGCCGCTCCGGACACCGCCACCACCTACATTATATGTATTAACCCCTAATCTGCTGCCCCCAACATCGCCGACACCTACATACTATTTATTAACCCCTAATCTGCCGCCCCCAACGTCGCAGCCACTATATTAAAGTTATTAACCCCTAAACCTAAGTCTAACCCTAAACCTAACACCCACTAACTTAAATATAATTTAAATAAATCTAAATAAATATTCCTATCATTAACTAAATTATTCCTATTTAAAACGAAATACTTACCTATAAAATAAACCCTAAGGCCTAGATTTGGAGTTCGGCGGTAAAAGGGCTGTTAACGCTCCGCGGGCTTTTTTCTGGCCGCACCATAAAATTAACTCTGGTATCGAGAGTTCAAACAAATGCTGCGTTAGGCTCCAAAAAAGGAGCGTAGAGCATTTTTACCGCAAATGCAACTCTCGATACCAGAGTTGCTTACGGACGCGGCCGGCCTCAAAAACGTGCTCGTGCACGATTCCCCCATAGGAAACAATGGGGCTGTTTGAGCTGAAAAAAAACCTAACACCTGCAAAAAAGCAGCGTTCAGCTCCTAACGCAGCCCCATTGTTTCCTATGGGGAAACACTTCCTACGTCTGCACCTAACACTCTAACATGTACCCCGAGTCTAAACACCCCTAACCTTACACTTATTAACCCCTAATCTGCCGCCCCCGCTA
Source organism: Bombina bombina (assembly GCF_027579735.1). Taxonomy (NCBI): domain Eukaryota; kingdom Metazoa; phylum Chordata; class Amphibia; order Anura; family Bombinatoridae; genus Bombina; species Bombina bombina. The sequence goes on from NC_069503.1 coordinate 989,137,766, forward strand.
TCGCTGACCCCTGCATATTTTTTTAAACCCCTAATCTGCCGCTCCGTAAACCGCCGCCACCTACGTTATCCCTATGTACCCCTAATCTGCTGCCCCTAACATCGCCGACCCCTATATTATATTTATTAACCCCTAATCTGCCCCCCTCAACGTCGCCGACACCTGCCTACACTTATTAACCCCTAATCTGCCGAGCGGACCTGAGCGCTACTATAATAAATGTATTAACCCCTAATCCGCCTCACTAACCCTATCATAAATAGTATTAACCCCTAATCTGCCCTCCCTAACATCGCCGACACCTAACTTCAATTATTAACCAGTAATCTGCCGACCGGAGCTCACCGCTATTCTAATAAATGTATTAACCCCTAAAGCTAAGTCTAACCCTAACACTAACACCCCCCTAAGTTAAATATAATTTTTATCTAACAAAATAAATTAACTCTTATTAAATAACTTATTCCTATTTAAAGCTAAATACTTACCTGTAAAATAAATCCTAATATAGCTACAATATAAATTATAATTATATTATAGCTATTTTAGGATTAATATTTATTTTACAGGCAACTTGGTAATTATTTTAACCAGGTACAATAGCTATTAAATAGTTAAGAACTATTTAATAGTTACCTAGTTAAAATAATAACAAATTTACCTGTAAAATAAATCCTAACCTAAGTTATAATTAAGCCTAACACTATCCTATCAATAAAATAATTAAATAAACTACCTACAATTACCTACAATTAACCTAACACTACACTATCAATAAATTAATTAAACACAATTCCTACAAATAAATACAATTAAATAAACTAGCTAAAGTACAAAAAATAAAAAAGAACTAAGTTACAGAAAATAAAAAAATATTTACAAACATAAGAAAAATATTACAACAATTTTAAACTAATTACACCTACTCTAAGCCCCCTAATAAAATAACAAAGCCCCCCAAAATAAAAAATTCCCTACCCTATTCTAAATTAAAAAAGTTACAAGCTCTTTTACCTTACCAGCCCTGAACAGGGCCCTTTGCGGGGCATGCCCCAAGAATTTCAGCTCTTTTGCCTGTAAAAAAAAACATACAATACCCCCCCCCCAACATTACAACCCACCACCCACATACCCCTAATCTAACCCAAACCCCCCTTAAATAAACCTAACACTAAGCCCCTGAAGATCTTCCTACCTTGTCTTCACCATCCAGGTATCACCGATCCGTCCTGGCTCCAAGATCTTCATCCAACCCAAGCGGGGGTTGGCGATCCATAATCCGGTCCAGAAGAGGCTCCAAAGTCTTCCTCCTATCCGGCAAGAAGAGGACATCCGGACCGGCAAACATCTTCTCCAAGCGGCATCTTCGATCTTCTTCCATCCGGAGCGAAGCGGCAGGATCCTGAAGACATCCAGCGCGGAACATCCATCCGGACCGACGACTGAACGACGAATGACTGTTCCTTTAAGGGACGTCATCCAAGATGGCGTCCCTCGAATTCCGATTGGCTGATAGGATTCTATCAGCCAATCGGAATTAAGGTAGGAATTTTCTGATTGGCTGATGGAATCAGCCAATCAGAATCTAGTTCAATCCGATTGGCCGATCCAATCAGCCAATCAGATTGAGCTCGCATTCTATTGGCTGATCGGAACAGCCAATAGAATGCGAGCTCAATCTGATTGGCTGATTGGATCAGCCAATCGGATTGAACTTGATTCTGATTGGCTGATTCCATCAGCCAATCAGAAAATTCCTACCTTAATTCCGACTGGCTGATAGAATCCTATCAGCCAATCGGAATTCGAGGGACGCCATCTTGGATGACGTCCCTTAAAGGAACAGTCATTCGTCGTTCAGTCGTCGGTCCGGATGGATGTTCCGCGCTGGATGTCTTCAGGATCCTGCCGCTTCGCTCCGGATGGAAGAAGATCGAAGATGCCGCTTGGAGAAGATGTTTGCCGGTCCGGATGTCCTCTTCTTGCCGGATAGGAGGAAGACTTTGGAGCCTCTTCTGGACCGGATTATGGATCGCCAACCCCCGCTTGGGTTGGATGAAGATCTTGGAGCCAGGACGGATCGGTGATACCTGGATGGTGAAGACAAGGTAGGAAGATCTTCAGGGGCTTAGTGTTAGGTTTATTTAAGGGGGGTTTGGGTTAGATTAGGGGTATGTGGGTGGTGGGTTGTAATGTTGGGGGGGGGTATTGTATGTGGTTTTTTTTACAGGCAAAAGAGCTGAAATTCTTGGGGCATGCCCCGCAAAGGGCCCTGTTCAGGGCTGGTAAGGTAAAAGAGCTTGTAACTTTTTTAATTTAGAATAGGGTAGGGAATTTTTTATTTTGGGGGGCTTTGTTATTTTATTAGGGGGCTTAGAGTAGGTGTAATTAGTTTAAAATTGTTGTAATATTTTTCTTATGTTTGTAAATATTTTTTTATTTTCTGTAACTTAGTTCTTTTTTATTTTTTGTACTTTAGCTAGTTTATTTAATTGTATTTATTTGTAGGAATTGTGTTTAATTAATTTATTGATAGTGTAGTGTTAGGTTAATTGTAGGTAATTGTAGGTAGTTTATTTAATTATTTTATTGATAGGGTAGTGTTAGGTTTAATTATAACTTAGGTTAGGATTTATTTTACAGGTAAATTTGTTATTATTTTAACTAGGTAACTATTAAATAGTTCTTAACTATTTAATAGCTATTGTACCTGGTTAAAATAATTACCAAGTTGCCTGTAAAATAAATATTAATCCTAAAATAGCTATAATATAATTATAATTTATATTGTAGCTATATTAGGATTTATTTTACAGGTAAGTATTTAGCTTTAAATAGGAATAAGTTATTTAATAAGAGTTAATTTATTTCGTTAGATAAAAATTATATTTAACTTAGGGGGGTGTTAGTGTTAGGGTTAGACTTAGCTTTAGGGGTTAATACATTTATTAGAATAGCGGTGAGCTCCGGTCGGCAGATTAGGGGTTAATAATTGAAGTTAGGTGTCGGCGATGTTAGGGAGGGCAGATTAGGGGTTAATACTATTTATGATAGGGTTAGTGAGGCGGATTAGGGGTTAATACATTTATTATAGTAGCGCTCAGGTCCGCTCGGCAGATTAGGGGTTAATAAGTGTAGGCAGGTGTCGGCGACGTTGAGGGGGGCAGATTAGGGGTTAATAAATATAATATAGGGGTCGGCGATGTTAGGGGCAGCAGATTAGGGGTACATAGGGATAACGTAGGTGGCGGCGATTTGCGGTCGGAAGATTAGGGGTTAATTATTTTAAGTAGCTGGCGGCGACGTTGTGGGGGGCAAGTTAGGGTTTAATAAATGTAATACAGGGGTCGGCGGGGTTAGGGGCAGCAGATTAGGGGTACATAAATATAACGTAGGTGGCTGTCGGCAGATTAGGGGTTAAAAATTTTAATCGAGTGGCGGCGGTGTGGGGGGACCTCGGTTTAGGGGTACATAGGTAGTTTATGGGTGTTAGTGTACTTTAGGGTACAGTAGTTAAGAGCTTTATGAACCGGCGTTAGCCAGAAAGCTCTTAACTCCTGCTATTTTCAGGCGGCTGGAATCTTGTCGTTAGAGCTCTAACGCTCACTTCAGAAACGACTCTAAATACCAGCGTTAGAAAGATCCCATTGAAAAGATAGGCTACGCAAATGGCGTAGGGGGATCTGCGGTATGGAAAAGTCGCGGCTGTAAAGTGAGCGTTAGACCCTTTAATCACTGGCTCCAAATACCAGCGGGCGGCCAAAACCAGCGTTAGGAGCCTCTAACGCTGGTTTTGACGGCTACCGCCGAACTCCAAATCTAGGCCTAAGATAGCTATAATATACAATAATATAATAATATAATATAATAGTTACATTGTAGCTAGCTTAGGGTTTATTTTTATTTTACAGGCAAGTTTGTATTTATTTTAACTAGGTAGAATAGTTATTAAATAGTTATTAACTATTTAATAACTACCTAGCTAAAATAAATAAAAAAATTACCTGTAAAATAAAACCTAACCTAAGTTACACTAACACCTAACACTACACTACAATTAAATAAATTACCTAAATTAAATACAATTACCTAAATTAAATTAGCTAAAGTACAAAAAAACCCCCACTAAATTACAGAAAATAATAAACAAATTACAAGATATTTAAACTAATTACACCTAATCTAATAGCCCTATCAAAATAAAAAAGCCCCCCCCAATAAAAAAAACCCTAGCCTAAACTAAACTACCAATAGCCCTTAAAAGGGCCTTTTGCGGGGCATTGCCCCAAAGTAATCAGCTCTTTTACCTGAAAACAAAAAATACAAACAACCCCCCAACAGTAAAACCCACCACCCCCACAACCAACCCCCCAAATAAAATACTATCTAAAAAAACCTAATTGATTGATTTTTAATTGTTACATGGAAAGACTGTCTAAGTAAAGAATTGTTTCAATTCTAATTTGGAGAATTGGTTTTAACTTATTGTAAAATCTTGGATGCTTGATTATTATTTTACTGTTTTAATGGTATGTTAATTTTTATATGATATTGTATTGAATAAATTCATATATATTTTTTATAAATTTTGGACCCGGCCATTTGTTCTTTGGCGCTTTAACAACTTTTTTTTTTCTGATTATCTATTCGTTTGACCGATAGGGGTCAATTTATTAAAGCAAAGGGTCCCAATAGCATTAGGCGCTTAGTGTTAATTCATACCTCACCATAACTTTTATTTCCCCATAGGAATCAATGGGGCTGCGTTGCTGAGTATTACGCTGCTTTTTTGCAGGTGTTAGACTTTTTTTCAGCCGGCTCTCCCCGTTGATTCCTATGGGGAAATCGTGCACGAGCACGTTACACCAGCTCACCGCTGACTTAAGCAGCACTGGTATTGGAGTGCGGTAATGAGCAAAATGTTGCTCAACGCTCACTTCTTGCCTTTTAACGATGGGTTTCTGAAAACTCGTAATACCAGCGCTGCAGGTAAGTGAGCGGTGAGGAAAAACTGCTCGTTAGCACCGCACAGCTCAAAACGAAAAACTCGTAATCTAGCTGAATGTATGAGAAATTACTCCTTTATATTATTTTTATATAAAACTTGCATAAAACTCCTTTATATTATTTTTGTATAAAAAAACTAGCATTTTTTTTGTTCATTGAAACCTCAACCCATTTAAAGGCTAGATTACGAGTGGCATGTTAACAGTTAGGCACAAGCAATAACAGGCTTATTATGGCTGTTTTGCGTATGTCAGGTTTTCAAGTTGGAAGTAAACACGATTGCCTGAGCACAATTCAAATTAATGTGCATTGGGTTAGCCCCACCTCAGAGCTCTGGTTAACTGTTTTGCTAATTCTTGTTTACATAGCTTTTCTATAACCATTACTGCAGTACTGACATTTTCAGTATAAGTTCAAACAGATGTAGTTAGTCCAGACTATGTGACAAACACCTTTAAACCCCCCTCTGTTACAGATGTCAATGACAATGTACCATTTTTCACATCTTCTACATATGAGGTAACGTTGCCTGAAGGATCCAGAATTGGAACATCAGTAACGCAAGTCTCAGCCACTGACTTTGACTCTGATCTGCATGGAAAGGTATGGGACATCTGCTTACACAATGTCCTTAGTTAATGTATTGAAATATTACAATATTCGCTTTACTGACTTACATAAACTGGTATGTTACACCACACTGGACTGTATCATCATACTAACCATGCCAACTAGCTCTTAATAATAGTTTTATTTTGAACAAGGAAACCATGATTAGCCATCTAATGCCTAATTTCCATTCAGGTGGAAAACTTTTGAAACTGATGATAAAAATATTTATCTCCATCAAAGTCTATGGAGAATTTTTTATGTTGCCACCAGTTTCCAATCTTTATCACCTCAATGGAAACTAGGGCTAAGTCTGTGGTGTCTTCAATTTAATTTGCTGCAAAGTTTGCAAACATATTTTAAGGGAAAATAATTGTACGCTGTAAAGGCTACGTGTTTATATTATATTAAAGGATGGTTCTAGACATTGAAAACAAATGTGAGTGGTCAAAGGTTCACACAAAGCTACATAGCACAACAGGCTATTTTATTTGAATACCGTTGTCTTGGGATTTGGTGGTACTTAGTAGGCATGCACATTTTTATATTTAGTTACTTTCTGAATGCAGGAGAAGGCAGCCGCGCGCAGTTCTGCACTTTTCAGACCCGGATTTCTTTTTGTGAAAGTGCAACACACTAAGATCTGTGCAAATGTAGTGTGTTGCCTTCTTCTGCATTCAGGTATGAATACTGAATACTGGGTATTACACAATATGATATTAAGTACTTAACTTAATAAATACCAGAAATTCATTTTTATTATAGTCTCCCCGTACGTACTAGAATCAAAATACACATTTATTAATACCTGACAGTAACTCAGTCATTTACATACCTTCGAATCTATAATAGCTACTGACTATTATTGTCTATTGTTACTGGAGGCAGTACAGAATTGTTCTGGTCCCTAACAACAATGGTTTTATTCAAATGTTCATAAAAATCGAACATTCCAGACACCATTCTCTATCATGAGAAATTTACCTCAGTTTATATAAGAATATACCAAGAGCAAACCAGTAGCCCAGCACTACCGAGCAAGTCTGCTAAGAATATTAGGTGACACCATTACGCGGTTACCGATGTAATATATTACTTGAGTACTATTGTTCATTCATTAAGTATTATAGATAGTCTGGGGTTTACCCATAACGTGAGTACACACAGGGGAATAATTTTTCTCACAAGAATTTCTGCAAGGAACTTACCTCCTATATATAATATTGTGGCATTTTACCACCACTGATACTATTGAATTCCTGAACATAGTATCAATAGAGGCTAATATATCTATGAATGTGATATAGGTCTGATATTGACCAGAATTTGATATAAGGTTTATTTAGCCTCCTATTGATTTATGTTACATTCCTTGGAGAATACACCAAGGTTTTTCTGACTTTATATAAACCAAGGCCCCTGAGAGAAATTCTATCTCAGGTTTCCATTCAGTTACTATTACACTGCTTGTAATTTTATTTGAATTTTTCCCCCTTTTAATATTATTAATAAATGTTAAGTTTTATCCTACCCCTATTCTTAGGGCCTCTCTACCTATGGTACATTTAGTATTTACTTGATTTTGTGCTGTTGAGTGCTACTCAGTACATTCTTTCAATTGCATCTGCAATTGATGCTCCACTGCTGCTGGTTGTAGTTGAGGTTGGGTAACTCAATTACCGCACATCATTAAAGGGACATTTCATCCCTTGTGTGTAAAACGCACTGTGTGAGCCTGAAAGAGATCTGAAACCCATAAATGTTCTTCTGTGATTCAGACATACAATGTTTGTTTTAGAACGTTTCCAATATTTTTCTATTATCAAATTTGCTTCGTTCCCATGATATTCTGTGTTCAAGAGATACCTAAGGTAAGTGTCTGGAGCGCTACAGGAAATAGTGCTGCCATCTAGTGCTCCAGGCACGTTTATACTCCTGAGCATACATCCCTGCTCTTCAACAAAAGAAGGTAAAAGTACATTAGAAAGTTTTTTAAAATTCTATGCTCTTTCTGAATTATTTGGGGTTTCATGTTCCTTAAAAATACACATGCTCTTAAGTATGTGAGTATAAGTATGTGAGTATAAGTATGTGAGTATAAGTATGTGAGTATAAGTATGTGAATATAAGTATGTGAGTATAAGTATGTGATATGTGAGTATAAGTATGTGAGTATAAGTATGTGATATGTGAGTATAAGTATGTGAGTATAAGTATGTGAGTATACGTATGTGAGTATAAGTATGTGATATGTGAGTATAAGTATGTGAGTATAAGTATGTGAGTATAAGTATGTGAGTATAAGTATGTGATATGTGAGTATAAGTATGTGAGTATAAGTATGTGATATGTGAGTATAAGTATGTGAGTATAAGTATGTGAGTATACGTATGTGAGTATAAGTATGTGATATGTGAGTATAAGTATGTGAGTATAAGTATGTGAGTATAAGTATGTGAGTATAAGTATGTGATATGTGAGTATAAGTATGTGAGTATAAGTATGTGAGTATAAGTATGTGAGTATAAGTATGTGATATGTGAGTATAAGTATGTGAGTATAAGTATGTGATATGTGAGTATAAGTATGTGAGTATAAGTATGTGAGTATAAGTATGTGAGTATAAGTATGTGAGTATAAGTATGTGATATGTGAGTATAAGTATGTGAGTATAAGTATGTGATATGTGAGTATAAGTATGTGAGTATAAGTATGTGAGTATAAGTATGTGAGTATAAGTATGTGAGTATAAGTATGTGAGTATAAGTATGTGAGTATAAGTATGTGAGTATAAGTATGTGAGTATAAGTATGTGATATGTGAGTATAAGTATGTGAGTATAAGTATGTGATATGTGAGTATAAGTATGTGAGTATAAGTATGTGAGTATAAGTATGTGAGTATAAGTATGTGATATGTGAGTATAAGTATGTGAGTATAAGTATGTGAGTATAAGTATGTGATATGTGAGTATAAGTATGTGAGTATAAGTATGTGAGTATAAGTATGTGAGTATAAGTATGTGAGTATAAGTATGTGATATGTGAGTATAAGTATGTGAGTATAAGTATGTGATATGTGAGTATAAGTATGTGAGTATAAGTATGTGAGTATAAGTATGTGAGTATAAGTATGTGATATGTGAGTATAAGTATGTGAGTTTAAGTATGTGAGTATAAGTATGTGATATGTGAGTATAAGTATGTGAGTATAAGTATGTGAGTATAAGTATGTGAGTATAAGTATGTGATATGTGAGTATAAGTATGTGAGTATAAGTATGTGAGTATAAGTATGTGAGTATAAGTATGTGATATGTGAGTATAAGTATGTGAGTATAAGTATGTGAGTATAAGTATGTGATATGTGAGTATAAGTATGTGATATGTGAGTATAAGTATGTGAGTATAAGTATGTGAGTATAAGTATGTGAGTATAAGTATGTGATATGTGAGTATAAGTATGTGAGTATAAGTATGTGAGTATAAGTATGTGATATGTGAGTATAAGTATGTGATATGTGAGTATAAGTATGTGAGTATAAGTATGTGAGTATAAGTATGTGATATGTGTGTATAAGTATGTGAGTATAAGTATTGAAGTATAAGTATGTGAGTATAAGTATGTGATATGTGAGTATAAGTATGTGAGTATAAGTATGTGAGTATAAGTATGTGATATGTGAGTATAAGTATGTGAGTATAAGTATGTGAGTATAAGTATGTGAGTATAAGTATGTGAGTATAAGTATGTGATATGTGAGTATAAGTATGTGAGTATAAGTATGTGAGTATAAGTATGTGATATGTGAGTATAAGTATGTGAGTATAAGTATGTGAGTATAAGTATGTGAGTATAAGTATGTGAGTATAAGTATGTGATATGTGAGTATAAGTATGTGAGTATAAGTATGTGAGTATAAGTATGTGATATGTGAGTATAAGTATGTGAGTATAAGTATGTGAGTATACAACTTTATCTACTTAGCACTGAATTTTTGGACTTATACTACATTATTTGCTAGATTACAAATGGAGCTCTAATTTAACGTGCACCCGTAAATGGCAAAATTCTTTGTTAAATAACCTGTCATTATGAGTAATTTGCACTCCCAAAATTATAACTTTTATATCTTATAACTTTTAAATGCAATTTTTTCAATAATTTTTATTAGATAGTATTATGAGTATAACTGTACTTTTTAATGTATTTTTGATTTGTTTTGTTAAATTAAATCGCGCCCAAGGGAACGCGTCTACTTTCAACTTGCAATACAAATGCTACTTCTGACGCCGCAAACAGGCACAATAAATCCGATATCGCTTGCGTGCAACAGTTAGTTTAAAACTGTTAAAACCAGTTGCTTCTAGATTTTTTTAATATAATCAAACATATATAGTTTTTATTTTGTCCAGGTCCGTTACAGTATACTGAGACATGCCAATGCAGACTATCGCTGCTTTACTATTGACCCAGAAACAGGAGTGATATACACAAGGGCATCCTTTGACAGGGAAAGACAGGCAACCTACTTAATAGAGATCCAGTCTCAGGATTCCTCAGAGTCAGCGCGATTAGGGATGCAAGGCCGTCCTAACACAGGTAAGCAACAGTGGCAAATCATAAACTATAATGGAGATATGACACACAGATAAGATTTGAAAATTAATCTTGAAAAAGTTCCTGATATTAATAAAAATGGAAGTATTATATATATATATATATATATATATATATATATATATATATATATATATACATACATACAGTCATGGCCAAAAGTATTGGCACCCCTGCATTTCTGTCAAATAATGTATCACTTCGCCCAGAAAATTGTTGCAATTACAAATGATTAGGCATTCTCGTGTTCATTTCTTTTGTTTGTATTGGTATGACACAAAAAAGTGGAGAGAAAAAAGCCAAATCTGACACATTCCACACAAAACTCCAGAAATGTACTGGACAAAATTATTGGCACCCTCAATTTAATATTTGGTAGCACACTCCTTGGAAAAAATAACTGAAATCAATTGCTTCCTGTAACCATCAATGAGTTTCTTACACCTCTCTACTGGAATTTTGGACCACTTTTCTTTCGCCATCTGCTCAAGGTCTCTCAGATTGGAAGGATTCCTTTTCTCAAATGCTGTTTTGAGATCTCTCCACAGGTGCTCTATCGGATCAAGATCTGGACTCATTGCTGGCCAGTTCAATACTCTCCAGTGCTTTGTCTTAAACCATTTCTGGGTGCTTTTTGATGTGTGATTTGGGTCATTGTCCTGCTGTAAGACCCAACTGTTTGACACTGAGCCCTACATTGCACCACATAATTCTTTGGTAGTCTTCAGATTTCATAATGTCATACACACAGTCAAGACATCAAGTGACTGAAGCAGCAAAGCAACCCCAAAACATCAGTGAACCTCTACCATGTTTGACAGTAGGGACTGTATTCTTTTCTTTAAAAGCCTCTTCTTTTTCTAAAAACCGTAGAATGATGGGCTTTACCAAAAAGCTGTAATTTTGTTTCGTCTGTCCACAGCACATTCTCCCAAAAGGATTTTGGCTTCCTCAGTTATGTTTTGGCAAACTCCAATCTAGCTTTTTTTTTTTTTTTTTTTTATTTATTCATTTTTATTATCATTATTTAGCAGCATGGTACAAAAGGATGTCATTGTTGATACAAAAGTTTAAACAGAAACAAAAGAGGGAGAAACCATCAGTCTCCAAAAGAAAGGAGAACAAACTCCCATATAGTAAAATGAAATAGTAGAGCTAGACTGTCCGTGATAAGTCCATTTGAAAACAGTAGCCCCACTCCATATAAATGCATGGTGATTGACAATGACACCAATGTACAAAACATAACTCAAACAACAACAAAACTATGCCGAAATTTCTTAATTTAAGATCACTTTGTATATAATCTACACATCTAGTGGTATCCCTCGACTTTGTATTTAACTATCAACCTTTGAGAGAAGTGCTAAGCTAAAGAGGTCATTGATAGAGTATCAGGCAGGGGTGGGACCACGTCAGCCATACCTCTCTAAGATAACACTAGGCCTGTCATTCCTCCTAGGTCACTCCTGTAACTTGTGTAAAGCTCCCCCTTTCTATCCTCAGATCATTTTGGATTTCATCCCAGATGAATTTTAAATCATGGAAGAATTCTAACCTATTCGATTTAAAGAAACCGTATTCTTCCATTCTCAAGGTATCTGTCATGTGAGAGTGCCAGTCCTTTAGGGTCGGGCAGATTTGAGATTTCCAGAGCCTAGCGACTAAGGACCTAGCAGAATTCAATGCCAACTGAATTAGTCGTGTTCTTAATTTACATTTACATTTAGGTAACAGGTTCAGTAGGGCCGTTGTCGGGTTTAGCTGATAGGAATCCCCCCGCCCCATTATGACTTGTAGGATATTCTGTATGCCCTCCCAAAAAGGTGACAATTTAGGACATGCCCACCATATGTGTGTCATCGTCCCCCTTTCCCCACAACCCCTCCAACAAAGGTCCGACGAGGCAGGGAAAATGCATTTATGTCTGGTAGGTGTCAAGTACCACCTAGTCAGGAGTTTGTAATTTGTCTCTAAAAATCTAGCTGAGGATGAAGATTTTCTTGTATTATTAAAAATTTTAACCCACTCTGCTTCTGTGATAGTCTTATTCAATTCCCTATGCCAGCTTTCTATATAATCAGGAAGTTTCGTGCTCTGTGCATTAACTAGGAGTCTCTTAGCCCATGATAAGGTGTGATGTGCTGAACTTGTCATAGAGCATGTCTGTTCGAAGGGTGTGAGATTTCTTGTAAGTGACTGTTTGAGAGGGTGGGTATGGAGAAAATGGTGAACTTGGTTATATTTTAGCCACCTAACAAAAACTCCACCTAGGATGTCTGTAAGGTCTAACCTGTTTTTGAGTTTGCCCTCACTGAGTAAATTAAATAGGGGAACCGTGTAACCCATCTCCCAATTATTCAGGTTATTCCTGTCAAACATTACCCCCCTAATAGCTCAGCATTCGGGGAAATTGGGGACATGGGTGATCTGAGTGTTGATATTCCTGGGAATCTCTTTATCAAAGTGTCCCATAATTCGAACACATGGTGTAAAAGCGGGTATGCCTTCAACCATGGGGGTCGATTCTGCCCTGCTATCCAACATAAAGCTCCCGGAGAGGGGGAGTGAAGTATATGTGAATCTATTGGAATCCAAGCCTTAGAGTCCCTATTTCTGTGCCACTCTATGATTCTCTGTAAGCCCGTGGCCTGATAATAGGTTTCTATCTTAGGCAGACCCAACCCTCCCTCTCTGGCTGACCTGTACATAGTTGCCTTCTTAACTCTGGGTTTTATGCTACCCCAAACGAAGGAATCTAAAACATGTTGTATCTGAGTAAGGAGGCCCTGTGGTAGGGTGATAGGGACAGCTTGAATCGCGTACAGCAATCTAGGGAGTACATTCATTTTCAAAATTTGGAGTCTATCCCACCATGAAAAGGGACGGTCCTTCCAAGTTTTTAAATCTGTCGATATAGTATTAAGTAGATTAGTGAAGTTAAGCTCCAGGAGGGCTTTCATGTTTGGAGCAAGATACATCCCCAAATATTTGATTGCTTGTGGTTGGTGTTTAAGAGTGCAGGACTGTAACAGGGTCTGAAATTCTTGAGGTGGGAGGGAGATATTTAAGATTTCTGACTTTTGTTCATTAACCCTGAAATTGGAAAAGTCATCAAATTGTTTGAGAACTTTCAGGACCTCAGGGACAGATGTCTGGGGTGATGATAACGTGAACAGGACATCGTCTGCGTATAGCGAGAGTTTACAATCTAAAGGGCCTACTTTAATGCCGGAAACCAGCAGATTATTTCTTATTTTCTGTGCTAAGACTTCCATGCTGATTATGAATAAGATAGGGGAAAGCGGACAACCCTGCCTTGTGCCATTGTGGATAATGAAGGGATCGGACATTATATTATTTACTCTAACCCTTGCTGATGGTGCATGATAAAGGCTCTGAATTCTACGAAGCATACCCTCCCCCAGACCCACCTCCCTAAGTGTAGCAAATAAAAAATTCCAGTTTAGGCGATCAAACGCTTTCTCAGCGTCTGTGGAAATAACCACCATATCCGTGTTTGTATGTTTAGCGTGATCTATTAATTGAAGTGATCTGATGGTGTTATCCCTGGCCTCTCGACCAGGCACAAAGCCAGCCTGATCAGAGTGGATAATCTGTGGGAGTATTCGGTTCAACCTATTAGCCAGTATTTTTGTAAAGATTTTTAAATCAGTGTTCAATAAAGAGATGGGCCTGTAATTACCAGGATGCGTGGGGGGTTTACCTGGTTTGGGAATAACTGAAATCTGGGCTTCTAAGTATTCCGGGGGGAGATGTCCTTCCTTATCTATATACCTATATAACTCTAATAGATGTGGCGCTAAGATATCCTTATATGTTTTGTAATATTTGTTTGAAAACCCGTCTGGTCCAGGACTTTTATGTGATGGAAGGTCATTAATAACTTTCAGTATTTCATGTAGTTTGATCGGTTCGTCTAAGCTCTCTTTGTCCTCTCTTTGAATCTTACTCAAATCTGCACTTTGAATATAAGTGTCTAAAAATTCTGCTTGCGTTACCCGCTCATTACAGGGGAGATTGTAAAGATTCCCATAGTAGGTCATGAATGATTTAGCTATCAGATTTGAGTCCGACGTTTCCATGCCGTCGTCTGCTGTTATATTGAGAATGTAGTTGTGTAATGTTTTGTGCTTTAAGGCCCTAGCGAGCAGAGTACCATATTTGTTACCTCCATGGAAGTATATCTTTCTAAGATATAAAGCCTTTACACATGCCACCTTATGTAAGTAGTTTTTTAGCTGGGATCGTGATGTGGCTAGCGCCTGCAAAAGATCCTGTCTCTGGGGATTACTTTTATGTGAATTTTCGTCAGTTTGTACTTTTTGTAGTAGTGTTTTGTATTGTGCTAGCGAAGAACACTTTTTAATAGCTTTCTGTTTCAGCAACGACCCCCTGAGAACAGCCTTATGTGCGAACCAAGTAATTGGAGTGTACGTCGTGGAGTTGCAGTTTAGCTGAAAGTACTCTGTCAAAGCTTGCTGGGTTTGTTATACGACTAGTGGGTCATGTAGCATAGCCTCATCCAGTCTCCAGTGAAATGGGTGTATTGGTACCGAGGGCCAGGTCAGAGTCAGCGATATTGAGGAGTGGTCAGACCATGTTATTGGGGAAATATCAGCGTCTGTAACTAATGGCATATTACTATGGTTAATAAACCAGTAGTCTATGCGTGAGTATGATTTGGCTGGATTAGAATAAAATGAATAGTTGCGTGCGGTGGGGTGAAGTGTGCGCCAGGTGTCCAAAAGGGTGAGGCCCCTTAATGTGTTAAGAATTAGATTTCTAGTTTTAGACGTAGTGATACTGCGGCCTTGTGAACAATCTAAAGTCGGGAACAATGCTACATTTAGATCTCCCCCTAACAGGAGTGTGCCTTTTTGGATCTCTAGGAGTTTGTTACTGACTGTCGCCAAAAAGTGAGCTTGTCCTGTGTTGGGTGCGTATACGTTAGCCAGGGTAATTGGTCTATTAAACAACATACCCACTAGTATTATATAGCGACCTTCCCTATCCACCAATTTCTCCAACAGCTGGAAATGTGTATTTTTATTGAATAATATTCCCACCCCATTCTTTTTCTCTGTGTTAGAGTGAAGGTACGAAGTGGGGAAGTCTCTAGATTTAAATGTAGGTTCTTTGTTGGTGACAAAATGGGTTTCTTGAACAAAAATAATGTTAGCTTTTTCTTTTCTCCCCCAATTAAGCGCTATGGATCTTTTAGTTGGGGAATTTAGGCCCTTACAGTTTTGAGAGATTAGTTTAATTTCCTTAATTTGTGTACCTGCATCGGTGTTGTGGGATAAAGCTCATTACCTTACGTCGGAGGATTTGCCCAGTCATGTAGTGTCTATACTCAGCCATCGCAGTGTCAAGGAAAACGGCACCATTGAAGTGTTGGTCCGGCCTGCCTGTGGTTAGATAGTGGATGGAAGTAACTCTCTTATACGTGTATACAAAAACATCTCTTAGTCCTGGATCAGAAGTAAGCAATACAAAAGTATCATTATTTCTGCATAAACAACAAAACAATAAACAATACAACCAAACAAGAAAATTGAAAACAAAAAACATTTCATAACAAAAATTCCCTGTAAAACCTTCCCAAGTAATATTGGGGTTCATAGGGGAATTAGTTCAACTGAACAAGGTTGAAAGGCACCTGTGAAAGAGAGAAACAGTGTTAAAGGGAAGAAAAGGGGAGAGAGAAGACCATAGCATAAACAATCTATCTCAGGAGCAAATGAAACATAGCACCAAAGTAAGACCATGATAATAATCGTGCTTAAGGCTAATCTCAGGAATGTCTCAAGTATCTTTATCGGCCGGCCAGGCCTTCACTGCCAGAGGAACTGTATAGATAGTCTAAAGATCCCTCAACTCGGGTCTAGATCTGCTGGCCCTTTCCGATGTTTTGATACGTCATCTCTAGATCTTTTCTTTGCCGCTTTCGTCCATTGAGGTTTTGGCGGTGCTGAATTTCTTTGTGAGTCAGAGATATCCGAAGGTTCCAATGAAGGGAGGGTAGGTTTTGGTATGCCCAGTGTTTGGCAAAAGTGGTCCAGATCTTCTAGTGTCCTGTATGTTGCAAGTTTGTTGTTCTTCAGTACTCTCAAACTGAAGGGGAATTCCCATCTGTAGGGTATACCGTGATCTCTCAGATGAAGCGTGAGGAATCTTATTTCTTTGCGGTTTTGTAAGGTGATAGGGCTGAGGTCTGCGTAAAATTTAAGCGTGTCACCATCCAAAGTGAAGGATTATTGTTTTCTTGTAGCATTTAATATTGCTTCTTTATCGGTGTATCTGTGAAACCTCAGGATTATATCCCTTGGAGGCTCTCCATCCCGTGGCTTGGGTCTTAAAGCTCTGTGCGCCCTGTCAATCGCTACATCAGGTAGCTGCTGATTATTCAATAGTTGTTTGAAGATGTTTTGTAGATGTGAGGGGAGAGTGTCACTCGTGATTTTTTCAGAGACACCCCGAATGCGTGGATTTTGTCTCCTACCCCTGTTGTCGAGGTCTTCTAGCTTGGATTGGAGATATTCAATTTGTGATTCCTGGGTCTCCATTTTCCTGTTGATTAGGTCCATGTTGGATGTAGTCTCTTCCTCTAATTCTTCCAAATAGGCCACTCTGCCTCCCAGATCCGCAACTTCTTTCTTTATTTCTGTTAAACCCTCTTTCAGCATCTTACTGACCTTTTGAAAAAAAGAGGAGAGGTCTGCTTTGGTCGGGAGATCTTTAAGGTCAGCTTTAGTTATAGGTGATTCTCTGTCAGGAGGAATTGGATCTTGTTGCTCTTCTTGAGACATTTGTGAATTATCATCTTCCTCCACAGTTGGAGAGTGTATAGCTTTAAAGAATGTGTTCATCTTTGAACTAGAAGTAGCATGTGGCTTTGTACCCTTGTCCACCCTGGGGACTCTCCTGGATGCCATAGTGTGATGCAGATAAACAGTAGCTATACCAGGTTATAGAGAGAGGTGTGGATTTCAGTCAGGGCATATATATAGTATGATGTTGCAGACTTTAAATTGCAATGAGATGAATGCAAAAAAAAACAAAAAACGATTCAGTTAATAATTCCCTATCAAATGACAGTCTCTGTGTTTATAAGCAGATTACTCCTGTTGCTGAGATTATCTGTGCTGTGCTTCAATTGGGGTTTCTGATACAGTCATGCAGGGGCTTAGTAAGTGTGCTTATTAAGTTGTTAAATGCAGCAAACACCAAGCCTTTTAACACATCAGTTAGGGTTTCTATACACCAATCTTTGATCTTCTGTAGCTAAACAGGATTGTAAGGGCCTGAGGCTGTAAATTTAGGCAAGGCCTTAATAGCTACAGGGTTTCCCTGGCAATTCAGCAGAGGCCCGTTTTTAAAAGGCTTTTATTTCAGCTTTTTATCCCCCCCAAAAAAAAAAAAAAAAAAACAATTCAGGTAATAATCCCCTATCAAATGACAGTCTCTGTGTTTATAAACAGATTCCTCCTGTTGCTGAGATTATCTATGCTGTGCTTCAAATGAGGTTTCTGATACAGTCATGCAGGGGCCCAGTAAGTGTGCTTATTAAGTTGTTAAATGCAGCAAACACCAAGCCTTTTAACACATCAGTTAGGGTTTCTATACACCAATCTTTGATCTTCTGTTGCTAAACAGGATTGTAAGGGCCTGAGGCTGTAAATTTAGGCAGGGCCTTAATAGTTACAGGGTTTCCCTGGCAATGCAGCAGGGGCCCGTTTTTAAAAGGCTTTTATTTCAGCTTTTTATCCCTTAAACATATGTTCATGCCCTCTGTCTACCTGTAAATGACCTCTGCTGGCTCTTCTGCCCCTCTGATGGCTGCTCTGATCATTAGATAGTCCAGTTAGTTGTGATGTTAAGAATAGCTGGTATGGGGTTTCCAGGCAAAACAGCAGGGGCGCATCATGATAGAAGGCTCTAACTCAGTCAAAACAGCTCCTTTCTGCATAAAAAATATGCAATCTTGTTCCCCATTCTCTCCCCTCACTTCTCACTTGGTTCTGTCAGTCCAAACATGTCTGGACCAGCGATAATCTCCCTCAATGCCAGGTCAAATGTGGAGCTTCAGCAGGAAACATCCATGTCAGTTCATGGCTAGCTCCGCCTCCCCAATCTAGCTTTTTTATGTTTCTTTGTCAGCAGTGTGGTCCTCCTTGGTCTCCTACCATAGTGTCCCTTATCATTCGGATGACAACATATAGTGCGAGCTGACACATTTGTACCCTGTGCCTGAAGGTCAACTTGAATTTGTCTGGAAGTTGATCGAGGTTCTTTATCCACCATTCGAACAATCCTTTGTTGCAATCTTTGATCAATTTTACTCTGTCGTCAACGTCCAGGGAGATTAACTAAAATGCCATGGGCTGTAAACTTCTTGACAATATTGCGCACAGTGGACACAGGAACCTAAAGATCTTTGGAGATGGACTTGTAACCTTGAGATTGTCCATGCTTTTCCACAATTTTTGTTCTCAAATCCTCAGACAATTCTTTTGCTGCTCTTTCTCTTCTCCATGCTCAGTGTGGCACACAGAGACGCACAACAGAAAGGTTGAGTTAATTTTTTGCCATTTAACTGGTTGCTGGTGTGATTTCTATATTGTCAGCACCTGCTAATTGATACAGGTGAGTTTAATTACAAATTACAGGAGCATCACAAACCTGGAATGCAATTATTTCTTACAATAATTTTGACCAGTCCATTTTTGGAGTTTTGCGTGGAATGTGTCCGATTTGACTTTTTTTTAGCATTATAAAAAAGACATTAAAGGGACATTATGCTGTAAAATATTCATTGTGCAATTCATTTTATCTGCTGGAGTGTATACACTTCTTTACAAATAGCTACTTTACTTTTATTTTGTCATTTTTAAAAAAGATATTCTTGCCTGTTAAAACAGCCACCTTTACTGAAAATATGAATAGTGCATTAATCACTATAAAAAGGATAGGTAAACAAGAGACAGCAGCAGATATCAACCGCCCAGTGGGGGTGAGAGAGAGCTTATTTTAAAAAAACCAACAACAATATACTGTATATATTTAATATGTGTGATTACTGCTCTTTCTTATGCATGACCTTACCTGTAACTGAACTGTGTACTTTACAGATACAGCCTATGTAAGGATATTTATAAGTGATGTCAATGATAATGCGCCAAAATTCCCGCAACAGAGATATGAAGCCAGCGTGGAGGAGGATAAGGATGTAGGGTATGTTCTCATGACTGTAACTGCTAATGATGAAGATGAAGGTAGGTTGTAGAGTCATGTCTGAATAAACAAACTTGTTGTGTACGGTCACTTAAAGGGACATTAAGTACCTTGATGTTACATTTATCTGCAGTCTGTCAATAGATTAACAGATAAGCAGAGACTTCATTGTGGATTTGATAATAAAAGTGCATAACAAACTGCAAATTGGGGACAGATATCCAGCAGTGTTAGGCTTGTGAAGACTATCATCAGCTTTTCCAGTTTTCAGGATTGGAAATTTCTCCATTTTTAAAGTTTAAAGGGATAGGAAAGTCAAAATTAAACTTGCATGATTCAGATAGAGCATGTCATTTTAAGACACTTTTAAATTCACTTCTATTTTCAAATGTGCTTCGTTCTCTTAGTATCCCTAGTTAAAAAATGAATACACACATATCATACACTAGTGGGTGCTGCTGCTAATTGGTGCCTGCACACATTTGTCTCTTGTGATTGGCTAAATAGATATGTTCAGCTTCCTGTCAGTAGTGCAATGCTGTCTCTTCATCAATGGATAACAAGAGAATGAAGAAAATGTGATAATAGAATTAAATTGGAAAGTTGTTTAAAATTGTATGTTCTATCTGAATCATAAAATACATTTTTGGGGTTTAATATCCCTTTAATTACAGGAACGGAGATGCAAAATGAATAATGTAAGTATATTGCAAAGTTGTTTTACTATGCACAATCATTTTATATTACAACCTCAAAGGGTTTACTGTCTCTTTAAATTCTTTTCTGTCTGTGTCAAGTATAATTTACCATATTTTGAAATATCGACAAAATACCAATGTCAGGAATGCTGTGCATTGTGCCTTATTATTGTATACGTTTTTTTACGGAAACTGTGATAAAGAAATATTGCAGAGCCACATCAAATATTATTATCATAATCATTGTAACTTCAATTTGGATTTTCTAACAGATTCATTCCGTTCATACTTTAGAAGTACAAAATAATATGAAACAAAATGTGTCATTTATCTCCCACAGACACTTAAATATTTTTTTAAGAAATAATAATAAAAGTACCTTTTCACTCTTTGATCCAAGAACAAATCAAGTATATTATAATTTTAGGAGAAAAATATTGTAATGAAGTGTCATTATTTTGAATATTTTTCATGTAATTTAAAGGGACAGTCAAGTCTAAAATAAACTTTCATGATTCAAATAGGGCATGAAATTTTAAACAATTTTCCAGTTTATTTTATCACCAATTTTGCTGCGTTCTCTTGGTATTCTTAATTGAAAGCTAAACCTAGGGGGTTCATATTCTAATTTCTTAGACCTTGAAGGTCGCCTCTTATCTGAATGCATTTTGACAGTTTTTCACCACTAGAGGGTGTTAGTTCATATGTGTCATATAGATAACATTGAGCTCATGCACATGAAGTTACCAAGGAGTGAGCACTGACTGGCTAAAATGCAAGTCTTTCAAAAGAACTGAAATAAGGGGGCAGTTTGCAGAGGCTTAGATACAAGATAATTACAGAGTTAAAACGTGTATTATTATAGCTGTGTTGCTGCACAGTTGATGCAAAACTGGAGAATGGGCAATAAAGGGGTTATCTATCTTTTTAAACAACAACAATTCTTGTTTTGATTGTCCCTTTAACTTTTGCAAAAGCTACAGTGAGCCCTGCATGTTTCAAAATCAAAATCCAGCTTGCTAAACAATTATTAGATGTGTATTGGGTATGAATGGGCGTTCGGTAGCTTCGTTAGCTGCCAAATTCAGAAATAGGTGGCTGTTTTCGATGCCAGATTGATTCTTGTGAACATCCAGATCTTAGTGTGGTGATCTTTTACAAGCATAAATCCGGCACCAAAATACCCAAAGTCCCTGATTGACCGCATTCGGCAGCTAAAGAAGGTGCTGAATGCCCATGCCTTGGTTTTGTAAGAATGTCTAAAATAACACATTATGCTTTGCTTTTTTTATGGTGCAACTGAATTACTGAAGTAATGAAAGTATCAATATTTCAGATTATTATAAATGTGAACTTTTTAAACCAGAGTTAAAGGGACATTTCAGCCTAAATTGGAATACACATTGATGTATTTCAGTTTTGAATAGAAGCAGTTTTGTAATATCCATGTATTAGCAAAAATGCTTCTTATAAAAGCTGTAGCTGTTTCAAATGTGTATTTAAATATGCACTGTGCACCAGCACTTTATACATAGCACTTGCTCAGAGGGCTTAAGATGCTTGTACCATGTGGTAATGACTCAATTTGCTAATTACTTACATGATACAAGCCCCACTTGTGTTCTGAGCAGCTGCAGCATTTAAATGCTGGTGCACTGAGAATATATAGTTATGCTTCACATGCACGTGCAGAGAAAAATGTTAACACTAAAACAGTGATAACTTTTACTAGAAGCATTTTTGAAAATACATGTATATTGCAAATATGTTTCTATTCAGAGATGTAATTCATCTATGTGCATTTACATTTTGACCGGAATGTCCCTTTAACTACATATTTCAAATCAATAAAAAGAGAAGCAAGCATGAAAATATTTCTAGGTAAAAACAATAAGTTTTATGATTTAAACAATGTAAGTTTAAAGGGATAAGAAAGTTAAAAATAAACTTGCATGATTCAGATAGAGCATATCATTTTAAGACACTTTTAAACTAACCTATTTTCAAATATACTTTGTTCTCTTTATACTCCTTGTTAAAAAAAAGAATACGTACAAATCCTACACTAGTGGGAGCTAGCTGCTAAGTGGTGCCTGCACACATTTGTCTCCTACGATTGGCTATCTAGATGTGCTCATCTAGCTGCCAGTATTGCAATGCTGCTCTTTCAGCAAAGGAAAACAAGATAATGAAGCAAATTTAATAATAGAAGTAAATTGAAAAGTTGTTTGAAAATGTTGGGGTTTCCTGTCCCTTTAATTAACAATACTCTTATAGTTTCTAACAAAACTTTGCAAGCACATTCCCTTTACTTTCTTTAACAAAGATCTGCATTTAATGTGTTTTATGTAGGAACAAATGCTAAACTAAGATACCAGATTACTTCCGGGAACACAAAGGGAATATTTGATGTGAAAACTGAAGTGGGAGCCATCTTTATCACTCAGAATTTAAACTATGAGCAGGACACACACTTTGAACTCAAACTGGTAGCTTGTGATGGAAAGTGGGAAAATTACACTGTAGTAATTGTTAATGTAATAAACCTCAATGATGAGCCCCCTTCTTTTACACAGAGTGTGTATCACAGCAGCATTCTTGAAGAACTGACAGAGCTTCCAATGTTTGTGCTACAGGTATGTAATTTTGCTTGTATTTTATGTAATTCAGTCAATGTATATGTGTATCGTTTTACAACGGTTCAATTTACACCGTTTCAGAATAACAACCTTTTTTTCCAGTCATGTGATTGCTATTGAAAAACATTGAGAAGCAGTGCATTTATTAAAATAGCCAGTAGGTGGAGCTGTCCGCTTGTGTTGCAACAAAACCAAGCAAGCTGAAATTAATCAGTTTAACCAGACCTGAGCTATCGAGCAGATTTCCAAGGAACAAGAGCTTCCTGTCTATAAATCAGTCCAGATTGGAATGCATAGAAAGAACTGTTTGCAGAAAAATGCAAGTGAAGTCTGTGTTGTGTGATTATTTTATTAGATTTATAATGCTGTTTAGCAAATGTTTTTGTTCATTTAACTTAGTTTAATTATATATTCTGTGTTGTGTTATTATTTTATTAGGTTTTTAATGCTGTTTAGCATTTAAAGTCTTCATTTCAAAGCTTTAAAAATAATGTATTAGGTGTTGCTTATGACAATTTTGAGAGGGGCCTGGAACCTATCTCCCTCACTTCCCATTGACTTACATTATAAACTGGGTTTCAATTTACAACGGTTTCGATTTACAACCATTCCTTCTGGAACCTAACCCCGGCGTAAACTGAGGGCTACCTGTATGTATATATATATATATATATATATATATATATATATATATATATATATATATATATATATATATATATATATATATACTGTATATATATATATATATATATATATTTATTTATAATAAAGCCCCTTGTGTAATAATATATGACAGTTTCCTAAGACAACAGTTCAAACATGAGTCCATTCAACTTAAAGGCTCTTTTTCATTATTGTTTGCGATATATATATATACATTAATGAGTTAACATCAGGGCCGGACTGGGAATAAAAAGCAGCCCTGGAAAAATATGAAGACCAGCCCTATTTTCTGTTGAGTCGGTAGAAGGCACATGCCCCATTTTTCTCAAGGGGATTACTGGGACACTCCTTTCCCAATATTTTTTTATCATAATTAAATATTACTTTGTATTAAATAAAAATGTCAGATTGATATTATATAGTAATCCTACAAACCAATTGCATTCATTAATCACTCCTTCAAAGTGTAACTTTCCAGCCCCAGCTGCTGCAGCCCACCGGGAAATATCCTGGTATCCTGGTAGGCCAATCCAGCCCTGGTTTACATTTGTACTTGTCGACATTCCCTTAAATTATATTTGCAATAGTGGTGGTCAATATTTACCATGCAATATGCATTGTTGACTGACTTATTTTTTAACACTAAAACTTTATAGATTAGCAGCAGCAAACAGTGACAGACAATTGTTCCAAGTTAAAGGGACATTCCAGCAAAAATTGGAATCCCAATGGATGTTTTTCAATTTTGAATAGAAGCATATTTGTATATATGATTCTAATAAAAACCATAGCTATTTCAAAAGTGTAATTAAGTATGCACCGTGCACCAACATTTTAAATACAGCACTTGCTCAGAGAGCCTAAGGTGCTTTTACCATCTGATAATTACTCAGTTTGTTAATTACTGACATGATACAAACTGTACTGGCATTTTGAGCAGCTGCAGTATTTAAATGCTGGTGCAATTAGAATATCTAGCTATGCTTCACATGCACGTCCAGAGAACAATGCACTAAAACAGTAATAACTTTTACTAGAAGCATTTTTGCTAATACATGTATATTGGAAATATGTTTCTATTCAAACATGTAATGCATCTATGTGTATTTCAATATTTACTGGGAATAACCCTTTAAAATCTGTGGAATAAAAGTAACAATAGACAAATAGCCTAGACAAAAACAAATTGCAGGGCAATTAACCCATATTGCATGTCTTCTTTCCTTTAATTATTAATCTGTGAAAAGCGATTTGAAAAGAAAAAAAAATGAATATGTGTTTAGCTTTGGTATTTTATCTATTGATTTGTTCTATTCATTTTTTATAGGTTACAGCAATTGATCCTGACCAAGAAGCAGATCAAAGTGCTCTTCGATACTCTCTTCATGGTCATGGAGCCAACAGCGAATTTATCATTAACCAGTTTAATGGCAAAATTTACGTGCAAAGGGAACTAGATCGTGAGCAACGGTCAACATGGCGCTTTTTAGTACTTGCTACTGATGAAAATGGGGAAGGATTGACTGGTTTTGCTGATTTTCTAGTTGAAGTAAAAGATGTAAACGATAATCCACCAATGTTTTTGTGTACCACAGATGGTTGCTTTACTGGATATGTGCCAGAAAACTCACCAGCACATACTATGGTGATGGAGATGACTGCATTTGATTTAGATGACCCAAAGTCTGAGATTAATGCTGTCCTTACTTATAGAATTGTGCAAAATGTCCAAAATGAGATTAACCTCAATTTATTTGAGATTCATTCATCCACTGGCTCTATATATACCATGCTGAGCTCACTGGACAGAGAGAAAGAGGACAAGTATCTAATTGTTGTAGAGGCAAAAGATGGAGGTGGTCTTAGCGGAACAGGCA
The DNA here is from genome assembly GCF_027579735.1 of Bombina bombina. Lineage (NCBI taxonomy): Eukaryota > Metazoa > Chordata > Amphibia > Anura > Bombinatoridae > Bombina > Bombina bombina. The sequence goes on from NC_069503.1 coordinate 989,163,139, forward strand.
CTGCTACTATACTAGTAACTGATGTGAATGATCATGCCCCAGAGTTTACGCATAAATTGTATGCTTCTTTTGTACCAGAAAATTCAGGCATTAACAGTGAAGTCACAATGATTAATGCTTGGGATCGAGATGAAGGTGAAAATGCTATGATGACATTTAGCATTATTGGAGGAGATGATGATCGCAAGTTCTTCATAGAAACCGATAATATTCATAAACGAGGGATCATTCGTCTGAGAAAAAAAATGGACTATGAAAAGCCCCATGAGAGGTCATTTAACCTTACAATAAAAGTAGAAGATGTTGACTTTTTTAGCATTGCTTACTGTGTCATTTATGTTGAAGACTCAAATGATCATGCTCCTGTTTTCTTCCCACAATTCTTTGAGTCAGTCTCATTGGCAGAAGATAGTCCTGTTGAAACCACAGTAGCTCAGTTATCTGCCATAGATTTAGACTCGGGACTGAATGGAAAATTTTCATATCACATTTTAAATTCATCTGATCCTAGACACCAATTCTTCATTACTGGTGATGGTTGGGTTGTGACTGCTGGCCATTTAGATAGAGAAACATCTTCTCAGCATCGATTAGTAATACTTGCTATTGATATGGGTAAACCTGCCCTTACTGGAAGTGCAACAATTTTCCTCATAGTTGAGGATGTAAATGACAGTGCCCCAGAATTTGATGTCCAATATACCCCCATAATATGGGAAAATACAGATGTGCCACATGTAGTACACATGAATAAAACATCAACATTGTTGCATGCTAAAGACAATGATTCATTAGTAAATGGGCCACCATTTTCTTTTTACTTATTAAGTGATCACTTTAGCGCTGGTGACTTCAGTTTACAAGATTTCCACAATGGGACTGCAATGATCACTGCCTTAAGTAGCTTTGACAGAGAAGAGCACAAGATGTTTTATTTAACAATTTTAATTACAGACAGTGGGAGTCCTCCCCAGACCTCAACAAACACATTAACTATTCTAATTGGAGATATAAATGATAATCCTCATTTTGCTGGAAACTTGGATTGCATTGTCTACAGTTATAATGGTAACTAATCTCTGAATGCATAGAAAGTACTCTGCATAGCCATATTTTTACAGTATGTTTGTTAAAGTATTTATCCTAGTTCTTACTTTACAATTTTTGTATGTTTTTTACTATTTGAAAAGGTGTTTAGATTGATCAGTCGCCCACAGGTAACAAAGCATTTTATTGGTGATATCACTCACAAGCTAATATGTTGTTTAGGAAATAACTGCCTAATTTTTGTTTTTAACTTAAAGGGGCATTAAACACAATATACATTTTATAAGAATTTTATTAAGGTTATTCCCTGCTTCCTTCTATTTATGGCTGCCACCATTTTAAAATCTATCTTTCACTACATTCCAGTGCGGACCTAATTGCATATGTGCAGCAACTCTTATGCAGTGTAACCTAGGTTCCAAAATGGCACCACCTATGATTTAAGGGAGGTGCGTGAAATGTATTTGGTGTTTAATGTCCCTTTAACTAGTAAAAATAAATCAAGATATGTGAACATTTTGAAATTCACAAACTCTTAATTGTAATCATAAGTGAACATTCTAACAATCATGTATAAAAAAAGCCTTTGTAGCATAGGAAGAAATATTGTGTAATATGTTAGGCAGTTTTTGCAATATAAAGTGTATAACAAGATAAATGCTTAAAGTTTATTGTTTGCATATGCTATGAGTGCAGTGTACAAGCGTAGGCTATGTATGTATTTAGCTTTTGTCTTAGCGATAGGTCATATTTACTTTAAGTTACCACTGAAGTGGTGATGAATTTTAAAGGAAGCATCATTTTCATTGCTCCTGGGAATTACTCTTCCTGACCACTAGGAGGAGGCTGAGATTACCAAACCCATTAGTTTTATAAACCCCTCCCACCTTACTGGTAATCAGTCTTGTCTTTGCCTCCACTGGAGGAATGTAAAGAATGAAGGTGCTTCTAATGTTCTTCTTAGAGAGAGTGGTTCTCAGACTGATTTGAGGCCCATTTCCCCCTCAGAGAGCTGCTTTAAGATGGAGGGATGTATTAGAAGTATGTGGGATTGGCATAATTACTATCCTCTGGGATTTAGTCTCAAGCCTTCCACAGATGTTGTGGGGACCTGTTCTTAGCCTCCTCCGGTTGGGTTATTGGTATCTTCCTATCCCATATCCTCTGCTGTTATGTTTCAGCACTGGTTTGGCTATCTACTGGATCCTGGTTACAAGATGTCCAGTAGTTGGGTGCCTATGGGTAAGTACATATATTTTTTTATTTAGGGGCACTCATTTAGCCAGTTGGACTATGTAGTTTGTACACTTTCGTACTCTGTAGGCTGGAGATATAGCATTCATTATATATTTGTTTTGTATGGCTCCTTTTTAGTTTATAAGGCTCTATTTCCTTTTAAAAAAAAATCCTTGCGTCTTCTTTTTGTTGGGTTAGCATGCGTCCGCTCAGTGAGTTTGTGGATGTCAGCTTGTCTGTGCATTTTGGTTAGTTGAGACAGCGCATGTTGTTTTTTTGCACACACCAGGGTTTTTTCAAGTGCAGATTTTTTGGGTGAGCTTTAGTATATTTATTAACGCAGTTTATGTGCTTGTTAAATCTCTTTTAAGTATGCTATGAGTTTCTTAGTGTGCTCTGTTCTTCCGCACATATTTCTTTCTTTTTCTTTCGGGTTAGAGCTTTTTACTTGTAGGGGGTAACGTTTTTTTCCTTGCTTCAAGAGCTAGTTTTAGGGGATATAGCCTTATAGTTGTGTTTTCCACTTTTTATAGTTTTCACTAATTATGAAGCCTTCTGTGTCTCTGAAACCACTTTAGAAGCTAATTCCTCTGAACACTTTCCTACCAATGTGAATTGTGTTTATTGTAAACTTGCTGATGTGTTGCCTCCAGCTCTGCTGTGCAATCCTTGTTTAAATGTTATTATGTTTTCTAATCAGACTAAGGTTGCTTTTGAATATAAAGGTATCTGCCCTCCTACTGTTTGACCCCCCAGTAGACTAGAGTTCTACAGATTTTTTTAATGATCTACTGTATCTGAAATGCTGCCAGCTATGCCTCCTTTAAGTAAGTGTAAAAGTTCAGTTCATTATTTACTTTGGTGGGAAGTCTTTCCGGCAGTAATCTTTGCTTGATTTAGTATTGGGAAAAATAGTATGTAGTCTATAAGTCATACTTGTCTTAACTTCATTACTTGTGGACTTCACTGCTTGGGTATTAGTTTCCCAGGAGTAATGGGTCATGGGCTCTCACACCTGTATAAAAAAATAAAACATAATTTATGCTTACCTGATAAATTCATTTAGTTCATGGTGGTGAGTTTCTTGTCTACAAGATCCCGCCCTGTTATTTTATCTAATAGCGTTTGTTCATCTCTTTTTCCCCCTGCTCCTTTTTTGCTCTTATTTTTTTTCTTACCTTTCATACTTGGCTATACGTCTGATTATCAGTAAAGTGGGAGGGTTTTTATAGAGCTTTTGACGTTTAGATATATTTGCCTCCTCCTTGTGGTTAGGAAGAGTAATGCCCATGAGTAATGGATTGTTTTCTTTCACCACCATTAACTAAATGAATTTATCAGGCAAGCATAAATTATGTTTTTGCAAGTGAAATTATATTGCTAACTAGCTCTGTAATGCATTTCAAAGTCGACTTTTCTGTCCCTTTAAAAAAATAGATCAGATCTGTTACATTCATTTTAAAGTACATCAAAGGTGTCCTAAGGTAAAAAAAAAAAAAAAAAAAATTTAGAAACTACTGGGACGCTTAGCTAAATTCTCAAAAGTTTATCCAACTTCACCAGTTCCTATTTTATTCTAAACAGCCTTTTCACTAAAGAAAGGAGTGAGCTTTAGTGAATTAATAGTTACATAAAAAATCTAAGAAAAAAGGAAAGATGGCGAAACTGGAGAGATGAGACCCATAGTGAATTTAGCAGAATATAATGTACTAGTCCTAAAGCCTGTGTACACGGGCCATTTATTGCAGTTCAGTGGTCCCACCTCTTGCTCTCCCTCCTCCTCTATTTTGCTCTCTCTCTTCCCCCCTCTCTTTCGCTCTCTCTCTCCCCTCTCTTTTGCTCTCTCTCTCCCCCCTCACTTTTGCCCTCTCTCTCTCCCCACTCTCTTTTGCCCTCTCTCTCTCCCCACTCTCTTTTGCTCTCTCTCCCTCCCCTCTTTTGCTCTCTCCAACCTCTCTTTTGCTCGCTCTCTCCCCCCTCTCTTTTGCTCTCTCTCTCCCCCCTCTTTTGCTCTCTCTCTCCCCCTCTCTTTTGCTCTCTCTCTCCCTCTCTATTGCTCTCTCTCTCTCTCTCCCCTCTCTTTTGCTCTCTCTCTTTCCCCCTCTCTTTTGCTCTCTCACTTTCCCCCTCTCTTGCTCTGTCTCTCTCCCCCCTCTATTTTGCTCTCTCTCTCTCTCTCTCTCTCAACCCTCTCTTGCTCTCTCTCTCTTCCTCTTCTATTTTGCGCTCTCTCCCCCTCTCTTTTGCACTCTCGCTCCCACCTCTTTTGCTCTCTCTCTCCCCCCTCTCTTTTGCTCTCTCTCCCCCCTCTCTTTTGCTCTCTCTCTCCCCCTCTCTTTTGCTCTCTCTCCCCCCTTCTGTTTTGCACTTTTCCCCCTCTCTTTTGCTCTTTCTCCCCCATTTTTTTTGCTCTCTCCCTCCTTCTCTTTTGCTCTCTCTCCCCCCTCTCTTTTGCTATTTCTCCCCCTCTCTTTTGCTCTCTCTCCCCCTCTCTTTTGCGCTCTCTCTCCTCTCTTTTGCTCTCTCTCTCCCCCTCTCTTTTGCACTCTCTCTCTCACCATCTCTTTTGCCCGCTCTCTCTCTCACCCTCTCTTTTGCTTGCTCTCTCCTCCCACTCTTTTGCTCTCTCTTCCCACTCTTTTGCTCTCTCTCTCCCCTCTCTTTTGGTCTCTCTCCCCCCTCTCTTTTGCACTCTTTCTCTCCTCCTCTCTTTTGCACTCTCTCCCCTCTCTTTTGCTCTCTCCCCCTCTCTTTTTCGCTCTCTCTCCCCCTCTCTTTTGCTCTCTCTCTCCCCCTATCTTTTGCTCTGTCCCTCTCTCTTTTGCTCTCTCTCTCTCCCCCTCTTTTTTGCTCTCTCTCTCCCCCCTCTCTTTTGATCTCTCCCCCCCTCTTTTGATCTCTCTCTCTCACCCCCTCTCTTTTGCTCTCTCTCCCCTCTCTTTTGCTATTTCTCCCCCTCTCTTTTGCTCTCTCTCCCCCTCTCTTTTGCACTCTCTCGCCTCTCTTTTGCTCTCTCCCCCTCTCTTTTGCACTCTCTCTCTCACCATCTCTTTTGCCCGCTCTCTCTCTCACCCTCTCTTTTGCTTGCTCTCTCCTCCCACTCTTTTGCTCTCTCCCCTCTCTTTTGGTCTCTCTCCCCCTCTCTTTTGCTCTCTTTCTCTCCCCCTCTCTTTTGCACTCTCTCCCCTCTCTTTTGCTCTCTCCCCCCTCTCTTTTGCTCTCTCCCCCCTCTCTTTTTGCTCTCTCTCCCCCTCTCTTTTTTGCTCTCTCTCCCCCTCTCTTTTGCTCTCTCTCTCTCCCCCTATCTTTTGCTCTGTCCCTCTCTCTTTTGCTCTCTCTCCCCCTCTTTTTTTGCTCTCTCTCTCCCCCTCTCTTTTGATCTCTCCCCCCCTCTTTTGATCTCTTTCTCACCCCCTCTCTTTTGCTCTCTCTCCCCTCTCTTTTGCTCTCTCTCTCTCTCTCTCTCTCTCTCTCTCTGTCTCCCCTCTCTTTTGCTCTCTCTGTCTCCCCCTCTCTTTTGCTCTCTCTGTCTCCCCCTCTCTTTTGCTCTCTCTCTCCCCCTCTCTTGCTCACTCTCGCCCCCTCTTTTGCTCGCTCTCCCCCTCTCTTTTGCTCTCTCCCTCCCCTGTATTTTACTATCTCTCACCCTTCTCTTTTACTCTCTCTCACCCCTCTCTTTTGCTCTCTCTCACCCCTCTCTTTTGCTCTCTCACCTCTCTCTATTGCTCTCTCTCACCCTTCTCTTTTAATCTCTCTCACCCCTCTCTTTTGCTCTCTCTCTTCCCCTCTTTTGCTATATATCTCCCCTCTTGTGCAGACACTGAGACAGCCACAGCAGCTCCTTCCCGGCACCGCCCCTGTCACACTTAGACTCCGCCCCTTCACTACGTGGCTCTGCCCCTTCACAGATGGTAGGCATCTGCCCCTTCATGGATTAGGTGCCAGCAGCCAGCCCAGGTCAGTTTATTGAAGGCCAGGTGTGTTTGTCCTCGTGCAGTCTCTACTGCGCATGACAGCTTTGGACAAACACACTTGGCCTTTTATATTATAAGATAATCCCCCCCCCCACACGCAAATACCCCCCACCGACACTGTTACAGTGAAAATAATACTTATGCTTGAGTGTTTATTTTTAGACAATATCCAACTATAGGCATCTTAAGTTAAATTAATTTTAGTACCAATAATTTGCTAACAAAGTAATTTCTTAACAGGCTACTTTCCTACTGTGGTTCTTGGGAAAATTGTATCACCAGATTTGGATGACTGGGAGCACAAGCTGTATACTCTTGAAGGGAAGTCAAGGTAAATGGTATTTCTTTAGTACTACCAAAAAGCTTCAATCTGAAACACCAATGCTAATATTATTAAAAAAGGCTTGCTGTCATCTGAGGTTAAATTGACTCAGTGGATTATTTAGGCTTTGTTCTGTCCTAAACACAGAAATTTGCCACCCACTCACCTTCACCACTTTTATATGCCTGCTCTATATTTCTCACAACTGATCAGTTGGTTATAAGCTTAGTCCTGAATGTAATATACACAGCGGCAGTGAGTTCCTGTCTTCACGTGCACTGTTTGTTGGGACATTGATGGTTTTCATTTGTTGAAATAGTACACTGTAATATACACATAACTTATTTCTGCTCCTTTTTGATCCCAAGCTGTGCTGTGATTTAACTCCCACATGCCTAGTAACACATATACTGCTAGTATTTATGCAGTGATGAGGATTATGAACACTGGCTTTCAGCAAGCACAAATTAAATTTCAAGTGCACACTGCTTCCTTTGGGGTTGGACCCACCCATCATGTGTTCACCTTTCTCCAGAGCATGAACAGTAGTAAGGGGAGGCAGAGCCTCACCTGTCATGAAAATAAAAAATAAACTTACCCAATTTTCTGACTTTAGCTGAAAATACAGTTCAGCTCAGCTGTAGGAGCTAAGAGCGGCGATCAATTGAATCAAATAAAGGAGCTTTCTACATGAAGTATCCTATACTTCATGAATTAAAGTGCCCTTTATTTGTTTCAATAGTAAATCCTAGCATTTGTAAAACACTTGGATTTACTTTCACTTTAATGGTAAAAATATGTTTTAAAAAAGCTTAGCAACAGCATTATAAGCATGTGATAAAATATTCAAAATTGATCCAGTACTCACAATAGACAATAAAAGCAGTATATATAAACTATAAATCATATTACAGATCCATGATAGGCACTTCTGGATTTGTATAAAAATAAATAAACAATAACAAAATTTTATTTTTATTTATTTTTTGCTATAAATCCAATGAGTGCATATTACTGTGCACCTATACATACAGTATAGCTATTTTTTATTTTTGTTTATTAGTGCTTGTGTGTGTAAGTATGTGTATCTATGTGAGTGTTTTTGTGTCTTTGAATGTGTGTGTGTGTCTCAGGAGTGTTTCTATGTGTCTCAGTTTTTTTGAGTGTGTGAGTATTTCTGGGTGTCAATACATTTTTCTGTGTATCTGAGTATTTCTGTGTGTCTGTGAGTGGGTGCCTTTGAATGTTTCTGTTTGTGTGTGTCTATGAGTGTGTCTGTGTGCGTGCCTTTGAATATTAATGTTTGTGTGCCTTAGTGATTCTGCAGACTTTTAAGTATTCAACAATTGAACCTCTATCACGTTCACATATGTGTGTTTATCTGGCTCTGATATTAGCCAGTGCCTCACCAGCCATTGACCTTACCACACGTCACTGTCTGAAGATGATCCTGCAATGGAGTTTTAACTGGTGCAGTGGAAATGCAACTAGTGAATCTGAAACATGACTGAAGATTTATATATATACTGTGTGTGTATATATATATATATATATATATATATATATATATATATATATATATACATATATATATATATATATATATATATATATATATATATACATACAGATGTGCTCATAAGTTTACATACCCTGGCAGAATTTATGATTTCTTGGCCATTTTTCAGAGAATATGAATTATAACACAACAACTTTTCTTTCACTCATGGTTAGTGTTTGGCTGAAGTGATTTATTATCAATTAACTGTGTTTACTCTATTTAAATCATAATAACAACAGAAACTACCCAAATGACCCTGATCAAACGTTTACATACCCTCCTGGTGATTTTGGCCAGGATTCTGAGTCATGGGAAAAGCAAAAGAATTGTCAAAGGATCTGCGGAAAAAGGTAGTTGAATTGTATAAAACAAGAAAGGGATATAAAAAGATATCCAAGTAATTGAGAATGCAAATCAGCAGTGTTCAAACTCTAATCAAGAAGTGGAAAATGAGGGGTTCTGTTGAAACCAAACCATGGTCAGGTAGACCAACTAAAATTTCAGCCACAACTGCCAGGAAAATTGTTCGGGATGCAAAGACAAACCCACAAATAACTTCAGGTAAAATACAGGACTCTCTGAAAACATGTGGTGTGACCGTTTCAAGATGCACAATAAGGAGGCACTTGAAGAAAGATGGGCTGCATGGTTGAGTCGCCAGAAGAAAGCCATTACTACGCAAATGCCACAAAGTATCCCGCTTACAATACGCCAAACAGCACAGAGACAAGCCTCAAACTTTCTGCAACAAAGTCATTTGGAGTGATGAGACCAAAATTTAGCTTTTTGGTCACAACTATATACGCTACATTTGGAGAGGAGTCAACAAGGCCTATGATGAAAGGTACACCATTCCTACTGTGAAACACAGAGGTGGATCGCTGATGTTTTGGGGATGTGTGAGCTACAAAAGGCACAGGAAATTTGGCCAGAATTGATGGCAAGATGAATGCAGCATGTTATCAAACAGAACCCCTCATTTTCCACTTCTTGAAAAAAATTTCGGGAGTTACGGTGCTCCCATACATTGCTACGGCTGCCTTTTATGGCGAGGTAAAAATGGAGTAAGATTTCTCCATTTTCGCCACATAATTCCTTGCGCTGAATATTGGATACCGATATGCGGTGCTGTATACAGGATACCAAACCCGCACAAAAAACGGCATCGCCGGCTTTTGCGGGTGACGCCGCATATGTAATGGGGCCCAAGATGTCTCTCCCTGAGCCTCCTGTCTCTCAGGATAGTGTTATCCTAGCTACGCTTCAGCTTTCCCTCAAGCTTCCCAAGCTTCACATGCAGTGCCCTGCAATTCCTTGCAAACTCTTGGGGGTGTTTTTTTACCTGGGGATTTCACTGGGCAGATTCTGTTTCTGCAGCTTTATCAGCTTTTCCAAAGGTTTCTGGTAAGCGTAATAGGAAATATAAACATATTGATGTTAGTAAGGCTGACTCCGCTAAGGTTACGTTAGTTTGTCTCAATTATCTGATGAGGAGGATTCCTCAGTGGCTTCTGAGGCGGAATTTTCAGATTCTGATACTGTAGTGACCAATTCTGTAGATTCAGAGGAAATTAATTTCAGATTTAAGTTAGAACACCGAGTTCTTTTGAAGGAGGTTCTTGCTACTTTGGAAGAATTCAACGCTTCTGTTGCGGAGAATCCAAAGAGGTCTAGTAAGCTTAATAGGGTATATGATGTACCCTCATCTATGGAAGTGTTTCCAGTTCCAGACCGTATGGCAGAAATTATAACTCAGGAATGGGATAAACCAGGAATTCCTTTTTTTCCCCGCCCCCTGTTTTTAAAAAAAGAAATTATTTTGCTAATGCTATTCGTGATTCGTGGCACACAGTGCCCAAGGTAGAGGGAGCTATCTCTACTCTGGCTAAGAGTACTACTATTCCTATTGAAGATAGTTGTTCTTTCAATGATCCCATGGATAAGAAGCTTGTGGCTTTTTTGAAAAAGATGTACATTCATCAGGGATTACAGTGACAACCTGTTGCTAGTATTGCTACATTTGCGGTGGCAGCATCTTATTGGTGCAATTACTTATTTAATCTTATCCTAGAAGAGACTACTATAGAGGAGATCCAAGACAGGATCAAGGCTCTCAAGCTAGCCAATACCTTTATTTGTGATGCCAACATGCAAGTTCTGAGGCTGGGTGCTAAGATTTCTGGTATTACTGTTTTAGCTCGCAGAGCTCTGTGGTTAAAATCTTGATCTGAAGATGTTACATCCAAGTCCAAGCTTTTAACTCTGCCTTATAAGGGTAAAACCTTGTTTGGACCAAGTCTGGCTGAAATAACTTCTGACATTACAGGTGGAAAGGATACAGAAGTCTTCCTCTTCCAAGTCGGATCAATCCAAGTCTTCTTGGAGGTCCAGTCAGCCTTGGAATAGGGGGAAGCAAGCCAATAAACCTTCCATTGATTCTAAATTAACATTAAGGGGCCGCCCCTGTTCCTGTAGTGGATCAAGTGGTGGGCAGGCTTTCTTTTTTTCGGCATGCTTGGATACGCAATGTTCCAGATTCTTGTGACATAGATATAGTATCCCATGGTTACAAAATAGGATTTAAATCTTGTCCTCCCAGGGGCAGATTCCACCTGTCAAGGTTATCTGCAAACCAGATAAAGAGAGAGGCCTTCTTAAACTGCGTAAATGACCTATCATCCCTGGGAGTGATTGTACCAGTTCCTCTAGAGCAGTGATTTTCAACCTTTTTTTTGCCGTTTTTTACATTTAAAAATCCTGCGGCACACCACCATCCTAAAATTTTACAAATATATATATATATATATATATATATATATATATATATATATATATATATATATATATATATATATAAAAATATCCTCCAAAAAGAGATAAGCACAGTCTTACATTACCACAACTGCCAGGGTGCACTTCACATAAATTGTATCCATTCCTCGTTTGCAAGAAGGCACTCACTGGTCTTAGTAAAAAACAACTTTTAATTCATATGTTTAAAAAGCAAATACATCCATAACGTTTCGATGTCGTTATGACATCTTTGTCAAATGTTCTGCTAACATCACCAATATAGGACAATCATGTTCCCAAAGTAGAAAATCGCTAACAACATACATCTATATACAACCTTATATACCCATTCATATTCACATCTTCCCGCTCCTGCAGTTCCTCCATCTCCCCCCTGACGTCATCGCGCTCAGACGTGGGCGCGAGCGTGAGACGTCATTCGCTTCCAATTGGCTACGTGTCTCCATGGCAACCGCTTGTAAACACACTACGGTATGTCTTTCTTAGCCGCTCCTACTGTTGTCATCACGCAACAGCGTGACTATAGCCCTATCGTATAGGCTAATCAGCAGGCGGTTGTCATGGGAACCTACAGCCAGGAAAAAACATAAACACCAACAGACTGTGTTAGTCCCAGTATAAGGCGTATGAGTTCAGATGGGCATCGAACGATATGACAGCTTGAGGATGAAGATAAACTTCATATGAAGCACAACAGTGCCTTTCAATTAAAAATCCACAAGTGGTTTAACCGCGATCGATACCATCCCCACACATAACAGCCCAGAAATATTGTTTTTTACTAAGACCAGTGAGTGCCTTCTTGCAAACGAGGAATATATATATATATATATATATATAATCCTTGAAAAGTAAATGCACTCACAGGTCTTTCTCAATCCAAGTGAAACCAAAGGTTTGTTTTATTGATGTAACGTTTTCAGGGATATCTTCCCCTTCATCAGCATAACATAAAAGTGAGAATGTGTTCAATTTATACATGCATACACAGTTCAAAACAAAATAATTAATTAAACAAGCAATACCTGTGTGTGATCAGTGAATTCAAAAACCTATAGGCATTGAGCTGGAACGCACGCCTTGCGTTCCATTCAGAGTGAAAAAACGGAAGTGCTATGTATCTAAGCACTACCGGTGTGAGAATGACAAATTAATATATTATCCGATTTCAACATGTTACATTTGCAAATAATCAAATGTGATCTAGCCTATAGCATCAATCTTATCTTAATGCTGATGTGCCATTTCAAAAGTGAATCAACCCGTGCTTTTTCAATACTAGCATCATACATTATATATGTGAAAACATACAAAAAATTAGATCCACTTAACACATTAAGTGCACATCAGTTGTACCTGCATATACCTTACCCAAATGTGTGACCGATGTCTAATTGGGGCATATTCTCTCAGGTCTTTCTCGCCCACCTCAGAGGAATCGAGTGGACGGAACTACCGCTGGTTACCATGGCATATATATGTATATATACACACACACACACACATACTGTACTGTGCTGTCATGCCATGCCTCCTACAAACTATACGTGACATATTGACATTCATTCACAAACAATCATAATGATTGTCTGTGAATGAATGTCAATATGTCATAGTTGTAAATGATGCCTGTCACATACCTCCCAATATTTCAAAATTTGAAAGAGGGACATCCCTGCACTGGGAAAAGTTGTTCCCCCCCCCACAAACTGGGAAAAGTGGAGCACAAGATTATATGTGGAGCATGGTATACTGTTCTGGAGGAGGAGGAGCAAAGCTGCGCCAGCATGCATGGGGGATTGAAGTGTTATGTGGTGCTGCGTGTAGAGCTGGCACTAGGCACGTGTTGTGGGGATCCCTTCCAGGTGTGAACACGGGTAGGGGAGGCGAGCTTCCGCTGCACAGTTACCCCAGTCATCATTTCACTCAAAATAAAAAAACGGCCCATAGTAAAAAACAAGCAATATTTAAAAATTATGTCACACTGTTGTCAGTCTGCCGCGGCACACCTGAGGATCTCTCACGGCACACTAGTGTGCCACGGCACACTGGTTGAAAAACACTGCTCTAGAGGAACAGTGTCTAGGATTCTATTCAAATCTATTTATAGTTCCCAAAAGGGAGGGCACTTTTCATCTCATTCTGGACCTAAAGTGTCTAAACCAATTCCTCAGGGTTCCGGCCTTCAAGATGGAGACCATCCATTCTATTCTTCCTTTGGTCCAAAAGGGTCTGTTCATGATGACCATAGATCTGAAGGACGCGTATCTTCATGTTCCTATTCACAGGGATCATTATCAGTATCTAAGGTTTGCCTTCCAGGACAAACATTTACAGTTTGTTGCCCTTCCTTTTGGCCTTGCTACAGCTCTCAGAATTTTTACAAAGGTTCTGGGGGCTCTTCTGGCAGTGGTGAGGTCCCACGGTATTGCTGTGGCACCTTATCTAGATGACATTCTAGTTCCAGCGCTATCTTTTCATCTAGCAAAATCTCATACCAAGATGTTGTTGTCTATTCTACGTTCCCACGGGTGGAAAGTAAATCTGGGAAAAGAGTTCCCTTGTTCCAGATACAAGGGCATGTTTCTTGGAAACAATCATAGATTCCCTGTCCATGAAGATTTTTCTGACGGACGTCAGAAAATCAAAACTTCATGTTTCTTGCCTGTCTCTCCAGTTTGCTATTCATCCATCTGTGGCTCAATGCATGGAGGTGAATGGTTTGATGGTTGCCTCCATGGACATCATTCCTTTTGCTCGGTTCCATATGAGACCTCTGCACAGGGGCGTATTATGGCCTAGGCCAACAAGGCCGGTGCCTAGTGCAGCAGATTTGGGAGGGGCAGCACATCTGCCCTATCCTCTCTCTAAAAGCTAGCACACAGTACAGTGAGCGATAAAGTGCAGGCTTTTACAGAGAAGACAAGGCACGTGCACTGATTAAGTTCACTCTTTACAGGCAGTGCTCCTTTAAACCGTTGCTTCATTTAGAGCCGCCGGCATTTTTGCAGTGGGAGCATTCTTGGTGAGAAACTTGCCCGGGGATATGCTAACAAGGTGAGGCTGGAGAAGACCTTGTGCTGATATGCTGCTGCCCCTTCTCAGCTGTGGTGGATCTGGGAGCGCAGTGCTTATTGCAGGTCTTAGTAACTAACAGACTGGATGCGTCTGTGCACTACTTAGATCAGCTTGTGATGACTAATCGTAAACTCTCAACGCTAATGTATGTTAGCTACTAATAGCTAGCTGTCTCTGCATTCATGTGATGTCTAATCATAAACTCTCAGTGCTAATGTATGTTATCTACTAATAGCTAGCTATCTCTGCATTCATGTGATGTCTAATCATAAATTCTCAGCGCTAATGTATGTTAGCTACTAATAGCTAGCTTTCTCTGCATTTATGTGATGTCTAATCATAAACTCTCAGCGCTAATGTATGCTAGCTACTAATAGCTAGCTTTCTCTGCATTCATGTGATGTCTAATCATAAACTCTCAGTGCTAATGTATGTTAGCTACTAATAGCTAGCTGTCTCTGCATTAATGTGATGTCTAATCATAAACTGTCAGCGCTAATGTATGTTAGCTACTAATAGCTAGCTTTCTCTGCATTCATGTGATGTCTAATCATAAACTCTCAGCGCTAATGTATGTTAGCTACTAATAGCTAGCTTTCTCTGCATTCATGTGATGTCTAATCATAAACTCTCAGTGCTAATGTATGTTAGCTACTAATAGCTAGCTGTCTCTGCATTCATGTGATGTCTAATCATAAACTGTCAGTGCTAATGTATGTTAGCTACTAATAGCTAGCTTTCTCTGCATTCATGTGATGTCTAATCATAAACTCTCAGCGCTAGTGTATGTTAGCTACTAATAGCTAGCTTTCTCTGCATTCATGTGATGTCTAATCATAAACTCTCAGTGCTAATGTATGTTAGCTACTAATAGCTAGCTTTCTCTGCATTCATGTGATGTCTAATCATAAACTCTCAGCGCTAATGTATGTTAGCTACTAATAGCTAGCTTTCTCTGCATTCATGTGATGTCTAATCATAAACTCTCAGCGCTAATGTATGTTAGCTACTAATAGCTAGCTGTCTCTGCATTCATGTGTTGTCTAATCATAAACTCTCAGCGCTAATGTATGTTAACTACTAATAGCTAGCATTCTCTCCATTCATGTGATGTCTAATCATAAACTCTCAATGCTAATGTATGTTAGCTACTAATAGCTAGCTGTCTCTGCATTCATGTGATGTCTAATCATAATCTCTCAGCGCTAATGTATGTTAGCTACTAATAGCTAGCTTTCTCTTGTAAGATGTATCGAGTCCACAGATTCATCCTTACATGTGGGATATTCTCCTCCCCTACAGGAAGTGGCAGAGAGAGCACCCACAGCAGAGCTGCCTATATAGCTCCCCCCTTAGCTCCACCCCCCCAGTCATTCTCTCTGCATGCTTAACTGCTAGGAAGGGCAAAGAGGAGTGTGGTGACAAAAATGTTAGGTTTTTATTTTCTCAAGCAAAAGTTTGTTATTTTAAATGGTACCGGTGTGTACTATTTACTCTCTGGCAGAAAAGGGATGAAGATTTCTGCATGGAGGATGATGATCTTAGCATTTAGAGTACAGGAAAACTTCAGTTGGGGGAACAGTTTGCAGGCTAAACTGCATTAAGGTATGTTCAGTCTATTTTTTTCTAGGCAGACTATATTATTTCTAGAAAAGGCTGGCAATATCCCCATGAGGGAAGGGTAAGCTGTATTCAGACACTTGGATAGGAATTTCAGCTTGCATGAAGGGCTCATTAGTTACTGGTGACACTGTTTGATAAAAACGTTTTTGTTTATTCAGTGAATGATTCAATTTTACATTTTTTTGAAGGAACTAAAGGGGTCATTGTGGCTTGTTTTTGAGTTTTCTAACCCACATGGTTAATTTAGAGTCACTCTAGTGTTTGTCTGTTAGGCCTCAAAACATTGAGTGAGGTGGGAGGGGCCTATTTTCATGCCTCAGTTGTGCAGTTTCTTTTCCTCTGAGACTTCTAACGGCTTCTCCAGAGGTTCCTGCCGTGTTTGAGGGCTGTAAAAGAAGTTTTTTCCCCCACAAATTGTTCTGAAGGGCAGGTAGGAGCCACAGCAGAGCTGTGGCAAGGTGCTGAAAGTCTTTTTGACTGGTTTTGATGTTTTTTCAATCCGGTTTTGCCATTAAGGGGTTAATTGTTTATTTGCATAGCTGTGCAAAGCTACTAAGGCTATATGATACTACTGTAAAAATTTCGTTATGTTTTTTTTTTTTTTTTTTAACTTTTTATTTTATAACCAGCAGTGTAAACAAAGATTACAAATAACACATATTTGGCGCCACGCAGGGCCCAAGACAATCAATAGAGAGGAAAAAAATAAAACATAAATAAAATACTGGAACCACCAATATTTATTAATGCTGACCAAAATTTCTCTAAATTAAATTGTATACTCTGCGGGGTTTTTCCTGATTTTACCTTCTTATAATAACAATTTCTTGATCGTTATAACTTTCGTAACACAGAGAAACAAAAAAAACCAAAAAAAAAAAAAAAAAAAAAAAAATTAAATAGAGGGGGGGGAAGGGAGAAAAAGTAATAAAAGAAAAGATAGGTGTGTAGCTGTAGGAGTTAGTGATCCCTAACCACTTCTATAGCTGCGGCAAAGCAAGTCTGTTTGTAATAACTAAGAACTTGAATTCTCGTAATAGGGTTATTTTTATGTATACTCTAAAATGTTCCTTATTTTACTTAATGTTGTGGTGGGTTCCTTACCTAGATCTAAGTGTTGAGTTATTTTATGATCTAGAACACTGAACTAATGGTAAGGCAGTAGCCAATGAAAGGATGGATCTAAACTATATATCATACCACACACATTCATACAAAACATCATGTGTAATACACACAAAAAAAAAAAAAAAAGGAACCCCCATTAATAATTAATCCATGGGGAGGGGGGGGGTGGGAAGTTGGAAGAGCATCCAATTCTAATCTCCGCGTTTACCAGATACCAAGAAGAACTATTTCTGAATTTTTAAATGGAAATATCAGACAATCAATTTCCCTCTCTTGGAATGTTTTTATAAAGGCTGCCCATTTGTTAAAGAATTTTCTTATATCAAGTTCTTTATCAATATTTGTGTCTCTCTGTTCTAGCACGCATTGTTTCTTTAAATAATTCTTAACTTCAGTAAGAGTGGGTAGAGACCTCAGTTTCCATTTTTTGCAGATCAGGTATCTAGTAGCCATGATAGAGAGGTTTACTAATTTTTCGTTACTACACACGATTTTATTATCATTTAGACAGAGAATGATTTGATATAGTGAAAAAGGGATTATCTCTATTTTCAGAACATTTTTAATCCAGTATTCCAGTTTAATCCAGAATCTTCTAATCTTAGGGCAATACCAAAACATATGTGTCAGATCTGCCGCTGGAAAATAGCATTTGGGGCATTTATTGAATTGTTGGTTATGCACTCTAAGGCCTCTCTCCGGGGTGAAATAAGCCCTGTGAAGAAGCCTGAGATGTGCCTCTCGCCATGTAGCTGAGATGGTGGTGGATGCCACTTTGTTAATCGACATCTGGATAGTTTTGGCTAGGATATTACTTTGAGGTATTAAGGAGGACCATGCCGTTGCCAGCCCTTCCAGACCAAGGGTGGCTTTGTTGGCACTGAGTAGATGGTAACACGGCGATATAGACATAAGACCAATTTTGCCAAGATTTAGCCAGTTTTCCAGCTTTCCTAGCGTCCAATGCCAGTTGGCCTCTTTAACTAGTTCAGCTGTGAAGTGTCTTATTTGCAAGTATGCAAAAAAATCTTTATTAATGAGGTTAAATTCATTCTTCAATTCTTCAAAAGTCTTAATACATTTTCTTTCGCTGTCTATCAGAGAAGAGATTTTTACGAGGCCATTATCCTGCCATCGGTTAAAAACCGCTGAATTTATGCCCGCTGGAAATTGGGGATTTCCTATCAAAGGAAGATAACTTGAGATATTACTATTTATTCCTAGGAGTTTAGTTATGTTCCACCATGCTTTTATAGGATTATATATAGTTTTTAATCTTTTGATTTTTTCTGGGAGCTTCTTTGGCAGGCAATGGATCAAGGCCAGTGGGAGATATGGATCACACACACTACGTTCAAGTTCATTATTAAGAACATAATTTTTAGAGAATATCCAATCCATAATTATACGTGCGAGAAAGCTAAGGTTGTAAAGTCTCATATTTGGTACTGCTATACCTCCATATTCCCTTGGTGCAGTAAGCTTAGTAAGGGATATCTTGGATCTTTTCCCTTGCCATATAAATTGTATAAGTGCAGAGTTAATTGAGCGGATATCTTTTTCTAACAAAATTAATGGGACATTCTGCAGGATATAGAGAAGCTTAGGGAGAAGGATCATTTTAAATAGTTCTGATCTTCCAGAAATAGATAATGGTAGATGCTGCCAGTCCCTTAGCTTCTCTTTGATATTGATTAATATAGGGGAGATATTCAATTTGTATAGGTCTCTAAAATTAATCGGTATGTGGATCCCAAGGTATTTAAAAGATTCAGAGACCTCTTTAAATAAAGAGTTAGTGAAAGAGTTGTTGTTTCTCCTTAGCCAGCAGATCTCGGATTTTGATTTATTCACTTTATAACCCGAGAAAGAGCTAAAGTGATCGGTGATTTGAAGGAGTCGTGGTATATTGACCCTTGTATTGGAGAGGTAAATTAAAAGATCATCAGCATATAGCCCGATCTTTATCTCATAATTCCTAATTTTTATGCCGTTAAGTGTTTCTCGAAGCATGATTGCAAGAGGCTCAATTGCTAGATCAAACAGGAGTGGAGAGAGAGGACACCCCTGGCGAGTCCCCCTTTTAATTGCAATCGGGGGCGAGAAAGTATCATTTATTATCAGTCTTGTTTGGGAATAATTATGCAAGTTGTCAAGAAATCTGGGAAGATTTCCTTTAATCCCAAACTTTGTTAAGGATGTCAGTATATGATTGAATATTACTGAGTCAAACGCTTTTTCTGCGTCGATAGATAAAATGGCTAAATCTGGGGTGTCCTCTCTCCCCACCTCCGCAGGAGGAGTATTCTGGATATAATCCAGAGTAACAAGAAGTTCTCTGATTTTTGCAGCTGAATTTCGCTTATTAAGAAAGCCAGCTTGGTCTGTGTGGATTCATTTGGGTAAAATGGTCTGTAGCCTATTTAAATTTCGTTATGTTTACTGCTTTTTTACACTGTTTTGCAGAATTTGTGCAGCTTTTTTTCTCTTAAAGGCACAGTACCGTTTTATTTCTGAGTGTTATTTACTTTGATTACAGTGTTTTCCAAGCTTGCTTGTTACATTACTAGCCTGTTTAACATGTCTGACACCAAGGAAAATCCTTGTTCAATATGTTTGGAAGCCATTGTGGTACCCCCTCTTAGAATGTGTCCCAATTGTACTGATATGTCCATAAACTATAAAGAACATATATTAGCACTTAAAAATAGAGCAATAGATGATTCTCAGTCAGAAGTAAATGAGGGTTTAGCATCTAGCTCTCCCCAAGTGTCACTACCAGTAACGCCCGCACAAGTGACGCCAAGTACCTCTAGTGTGTCAAATTCATTTATTTTACAAGACATGGCCACAGTTAGGAATACAACCCTCACAGAGGTTTTATCCTGACTGCCTGGTTTTCAAGGAAAGCGGGACAGCTCTGGGTTAATGAAAAATGCTGAGCAGTCTGACGCTTTAGTAGCCGTATCTGATATACCCTCACAATGCTCTGAGGTAGGGGTGAGGGATTTGTTATCTGAGGGAGAAATTTCTGATTCAGGAAAGATACTTCCTCAGACAGATTCTGATATGACGGCCTTTAAATTTAAGCTTGAAAACCTCCGCTTATTGCTCAGGGAGGTATTAGCGGCTCTAGATGATTGTGACCCTATAGTGGTCCCAGAGAAATTGTGTAAGATGGATAAATACTTAGAGGTTCCTGTTTATACTGATGTTTTTTTCCAGTCCCTAAGAGGATTGTGAATATTATTGCTACGGAGTGGGATAGATCAGGTATTCCGTTTATTCCCCCTCCTGTTTTTAAGAAAATGTTTCCCATATCTGACACCATGCGGGACTCGTGGCAGACAGTTCCTAAGGTGGAGGGAGCTATTTCTACTCTGTCTAAGCGTACAACTATAGCTATTGAAGTCAGTTGTGCTTTCAAAGATCCTGTGGATAAAAAATTAGAGGGTCTCCTGAAGAAATTTTTTGTTCATCAAGGTTTTCTTCTTCAACCTATTGCATGCATTGTTCCTGCAACTACTGCAGCTGCTTTCTGGTTTGAGGCTCTAGAAGAGGCTCTTCAGATGAAGACTCCATTAGAAGAAATTTTGGACAGAATTAAGGCCCTTAAAGAGACAGTCTAGTATAAATTAAACTATCATTATTCAGATAGGACTTTTAATTTTAATCAACTTTCCAATTTACTTTTATCATCAAATTTGCTTTTTTCTCTTGGTATTCTTAGTTTAAACTAAACATAGGTAGGCTCATATGCTAATTTTTAAGCCTTTGAGGGCTGCCTCTTATCACATGCTTTTTAAATCTCTTTTCAACACAAAGAGACAGAAAGTACACGTGGGCCATATAGATAACACTGTGTTCAGGCACAGAGGGTTATTTAAGATCTAGCACAAAACAATGCTAAATTTAAGACAATAGATAATAACAAGTCACAGTCATGTGATCAGGGGGATGGAAGAAGGTTCCTAGATACAAGGTAATCACAGAGGTAAAAAGTATATTAATATAACTGTGTTGGTTTTGCAAAACTGGGTAATGGGTAATAAAGGGATTATCTATCTTTTAACCCCTTAATGACCACAGCACTTTTCCATTTTCTGTCCGTTTGGGACCAAGGCTATTTTTACATTTTTGCGGTGTTTGTGTTTAGCTGTAATTTTCTTCTTACTCATTTACTGTACCCACACATATTATATACCGTTTTTCTCGCCACTAAATGGACTTTCTAAAGATACCATTATTTTCATCATATCTTATAATTTACTATAAAAAAAAATATAAAATATGAGGAAAAATTGAAAAAAACACACTTTTTCTAACTTTGACCCCCAAAATCTGTTACATATCTACAACCACCAAAAAACACCCATGCTAAATAGTTTCAAAATTTTGTCCTGAGTTTAGAAATACCCAATGTTTACATGTTCTTTGCTTTTTGTGCAAGTTATAGGGCCATAAATACAAGTAGCACTTTGCTATTTCCAAACCACTTTTTTCCAAAATTAGCGCTAGTTACATTAGAACACTAATATCTTTCAGGAATCCCTGAATATCCCTTGACATGTATATATTTTTTTTTAGTAGACATCCCAAAGTATTGATCTAGGACAATTTTGGTATATTTCATACCACCATTTCACCGCCAAATGCGATCAAATACAAAAAATCGTTCACTTTTTCACAAATTTTTTCACAAACTTTTGGTTTCTCACTGAAATTATTTACAAACAACTTGTGCAATTATGGCATACATGGTTGTAAATTCTTCTCTGGGATCCCCTTTGTTCAGAAATAGCAGACATATATGGCTTTGGCGTTGCTTTTTGGTAATTAGAAGGCCGCTAAATGCCACTGCGCACCACAAGTGTATTATGCCCAGCAGTTAAGGGGTTAATTAGGGAGCTTTTAGGGAGCTTGTAGGGTTAATTTTAGCTTTAGTGTAGTATAGTAGACAACCCCAAGTATTGATCTAGGCACATTTTGGTATATTTCATGCCACCATTTCACCGCCAAATGCGATCAAATTGAAAAAAAAGTTAAATTTTTCACAATTTTAGGTTTCTCACTGAAATAATTTACAAACAGCTTGTGCAATTATGGCACAAATGGTTGTAAATACTTGTCTGGGATCCCCTTTGTTCAGAAATAGCAGACATATATGACTTTGGCGTTGCTTTCTGGTAATTAGAAGGCCGCTAAATCCTGCTGCGCCTCACACGTGTATTATGGCTAGCAGTGAAGGGGTTAATTAGGGAGTTTGTAGGGAGCTTGCAGGGTTAATTTTAGCTTTAGTGTAGAGATCAGCCTCCCACCTGACACATCCCACCCCCTGATCCCTCCCAAACAGCTCCCTTCCCTCCCCCACCCCACAATTGTCCCCGCCATCTTAAGTACTGGCAGAAAGTCTGCCAGTACTAAAATAAAAGGGTTTTTTAAAAAAAATAAAAAATTTTTTTAGCATATTTACATATGCTAGGGTGTAGGATCCCCCCCTTAGCCCCCAACCTCCCTGATCCCCCCCAAAACCGCTCTCTAACCCTCCCCTCTGCCTCATTGGGGGCCATCTTGGGTACTGGCAGCTGTCTGCCAGTACCCAGTTTGCAAAAAAAAGTGCTTTTTTTATTTTTTTGGGGCTTTTTTCTGTAGTGTAGCTTCCCCCCCCCACACAGACAATCCCCCACCACCTTGCTGATCTTTTTTTTTTTTCCAGATTTCGATATTTATACATTTTTTATTAAATCATTTTCTGTAGTGTAGCGGTTCCCACCCGCTCCCTCCCCGTGCACGCGCCCGCCCCCGCCCTCCCGTGCACGCGCGCGCGTCCGTGCGCGCCCCTGCTCGTCCCCGCCCACGATCCCGCCCCCCCTGCACATAACCAGGGCCATCGATGGCCGCCACCCGCCTCCCGGTCCGGCTCCCACCCACCAACGCAGGTAGCCACCGATCTCCGGTGCAGAGAGGGCCACAGAGTGGCTCTCTCTGCACCGGATGGCTACCAAAGGTTATTGCAGGATGCCTCCATATCGAGGCATCACTGCAATAACCGGAAAGCAGCTGGAAGCGAGCAGGATCGCTTCCAGCTGCTTTCCAAACCGAGGACGTGCAGGGTACGTTCTCAGGCATTAACTGCCTTTTTTTTGAGGACGTACCCTGCACGTCCTCGGTCGTTAAGGGGTTAAAACAATAACAGTTCTATGGTAGAATGTCCCTTTAAATTGGCTAATTCTTTTATTACAGATGCCGCTTTTCAACTGGCTAAATTAGCGGCAAAGAATTCAGGTTTTGACATTTTAGCACGCAGGGCATTATGGCTTAAATCCTGGTCTGCTGATGTGTCATCTAAAACTAAACTTTTGAACATCCCTTTTAAAGGAAAGACCCTATTCGGGCCTGAACTGAAAGAGATTATTTCAGACATCACTGGAGGGAAAGGTCATGCCCTCCCTCAGGATAGATCAAATAAGATGAGGACCAAACAGAGCTTCCTCTGCTGCAAAGCAAGAGGGGAATTTTGCCCAATCCAAGTCAGTCTGGAGACCTAACCAGGCTTGGAACAAGGGTAAACAGGCCAAGAAGCCTGCAGCTGCCTCTAAGACAGCATGAAGGGGTAGCCCCCGATCCAGGACCGGATCTAGTAGGGGGCAGATTCTCTCTCTTCTCTCAGGCTTGGGCAAGAGATGTTCACAATCCCTGGGTTTTAGAAATTGTGTCCCAGGGATATTTTCTGGAATTCAAAGGCTCTCTTCCAAGGGGGCCTTTTTCACATTTCTTGATTGTCTGTAAATGCTGTGTAGAAGACCTACATACCATGGGGGTGATCCGCCCAGTCCCAAAAGAGGAACAGGGGCTAGGTTTTTACTCAAATCTGTTTGTGGTTTCCAAAAAAGAGGGAACTTTCAGATCAATCTTGGATCTCAACATTCTAAACATGTTCCTCAAAGTTCCATCATTCAAGATGGAGACTATTCGGTCTATTCTACCTCTGATCCAGGAGGGTCAATATATGACCACCGTGGACTTAAAGGATGCGTATCTACACATCCCTATTCACAGAATTTTCACAAGGGTGCTAGGGTCCCTTCTGGCGGTTCTACGACCACGGGGCATAGAAGTGGCGCCTTATCTAGACGACATCTTATTTCAGGCGTCAACTTTCCAGCTATCCAAGTCTCACACGGACATTGTGTTGGCTTTTCTGAGATCTCACGGGTGGACGGTGAACATAAAAAAGAGTTCTCTCTTCCCTCTTATAAGAGTTTCCTTCCTAGGAAAAAGTCCCCCTTGGAAGAGAGCCTTTGAATTCCAGAAAATATCCCTGGGACACAATTTCTAAAACCCAGGGATCGTGAACATCTAGGTAGAAATGAAAATATTTCTGATGGCGGTCAGAAAATCAAAGCTCTTAACCACTTGCCGAGCTATTCATTCCATTCCTCGGCCATCAGTGGCTCAGTATATGGAGGTAATCGGACTCATGGTAGCGGCAATGGACATAGTTCCTTTTGCCCGCCTACACCTCAGACCACTACATCTATGCATGCTCAAACAGTGGAATGGGGATTATGCAGATTTGTCTCCTCAACTGCATCTGGACCAGTAGACCAGAGATTCTCTTCTCTGGTGGTTGTCTCAGGACCGTGTTTCCGCAGGCCAGAGTGGCTCATTGTAACGACAGATACCAGCCTGCTAGGCTGGGATGCAGTCTGGAACTCCCTGAAAGCACAGGGCTTATGGTCTCGGGAGGAATCTCTTCTCCCGATAAATATTCTAGAACTGAGAGCGATATTCAATGCGCTTCAGGTGCCTCAGGCGTGGCCTCAGCTTGCTGCGGCCAAATTCATCAGGTTTCAGTCGGACAACATCTGTAGCTTATATCAATCATCAAGGAGGAACAAGGAGTTCTCTAGCGATGATGGAGGTAACCAAAATAATCTGATGGGCAGAGGATCACTCTTGCCATCTCTCAGCAATCCACATCCCAGGAGTAGAGAACTGGGAGGCGGATTTCCTAAGTCATTAGACTTTTCATCTGGGGGAGTGGGAACTCCATCCAGAGGTATTTGCCCAGCTGATTCAGCTATGGGGCACACCAGAATTGGATCTGATGGCGTCCCGTCAAAATGCCAAACTTTCTCGTTACTGGTCCAGGTCCCGGGATCCCAAGGCGGTACTGATAGATGCTCTAGCGGCGCCTTGGTTCTTCAATCTGGCCTATGTATTTCCTCTCCTTCTACGTCTGGTTGCCAGAATAAAGCAGGAGAGAGCTTCGGTGATTGTGATAGCACCTGCGTGGCCACGCAGGACTTGGTATGCAGACCTAGTGGACATGTCCTTGGTTCTACCATGGACTCTGCCAATGAGGCAGGAACTTCTAATCCAAGGTCTGTTCATGCATCCAAATCTAATTTCTCTGCGTCTGACTGCTTGGAGATTGAATGCCTGATTCTATCAAAGCGTGGTTTCTCTGAGTCAGTCATTGATACCCTGATTCAGGCTAGAAAGCCTGTCACCAGGAAGATCTATCATAAGATTTGGTGCAAATATCTTTATTGGTGTGAATCCAAAGGTTACTCGTGGAGTAAGATTAAGATTCCTAGAATATTGTCTTTTCTCCAAGAAGGTTTGGAGAAGGGATTATCAGCTAGTTGCCCAGTGTGCTTAGAGGAATGTGGCTGCACCTCACTGACGAGGCCCATAGGAGGCCGAAACGATCGTCTGGGGTTGTCATGTTCCTTGTTCAGAGGAGAATTGCCTGGTATTTCGGGGCTGGACTGACCTTACTTGGCGGGATCAGACTGATATATTTCAGGAAAATTTTCTTCTGTGAAAAGCACACTGGTCTAAAAGAGGCTGCTTCCGGGTGGTAAATCGCCATAGAACAAGCCACTGAGCTGTTGTTCGTTCCTGGTAGAGCGCTTCTCTCTTTGTATGCAAATTATTATGACCCTGGGGAAGTCTCCCTATGGGTGATGGGGGAAACCAGACGTGGACTCCTTGCCCAGTGTGCTTAGAGGAATGTGGCTGCACCTCACTGACGAGGCCCATAGGAGGCCGAAACGATCGTCTGGGGTTGTCATGTTCCTTGTTCAGAGGAGAATTGCCTGGTATTTCGGGGCTGGACTGACCTTACTTGGCGGGATCAGACTGATATATTTCAGGAAAATTTTCTTCTGTGAAAAGCACACTGGTCTAAAAGAGGCTGCTTCCGGGTGGTAAATCGCCATAGAACAAGCCACTGAGCTGTTGTTCGTTCCTGGTAGAGCGCTTCTCTCTTTGTATGCAAATTATTATGGCCCTGGGGAAGTCTCCCTATGGGTGATGGGGGAAACCAGACGTGGACTCCTTGCCCAGTGTGCTTAGAGGAATGTGGCTGCACCTCACTGACGAGGCCCATAGGAGGCCGAAACGATCGTCTGGGGTTGTCATGTTCCTTGTTCAGAGGAGAATTGCCTGGTATTTCGGGGCTGGACTGACCTTACTTGGCGGGATCAGACTGATATATTTCAGGAAAATTTTCTTCTGTGAAAAGCACACTGGTCTAAAAGAGGCTGCTTCCGGGTGGTAAATCGCCATAGAACAAGCCACTGAGCTGTTGTTCGTTCCTGGTAGAGCGCTTCTCTCTTTGTATGCAAATTATTATGACCCTGGGGAAGTCTCCCTATGGGTGATGGGGGAAACCAGACGTGGACTCCTTGCCCAGTGTGCTTAGAGGAATGTGGCTGCACCTCACTGACGAGGCCCATAGGAGGCCGAAACGATCGTCTGGGGTTGTCATGTTCCTTGTTCAGAGGAGAATTGCCTGGTATTTCGGGGCTGGACTGACCTTACTTGGCGGGATCAGACTGATATATTTCAGGAAAATTTTCTTCTGTGAAAAGCACACTGGTCTAAAAGAGGCTGCTTCCGGGTGGTAAATCGCCATAGAACAAGCCACTGAGCTGTTGTTCGTTCCTGGTAGAGCGCTTCTCTCTTTGTATGCAAATTATTATGACCCTGGGGAAGTCTCCCTATGGGTGATGGGGGAAACCAGACGTGGACTCCTTGCCCAGTGTGCTTAGAGGAATGTGGCTGCACCTCACTGACGAGGCCCATAGGAGGCCGAAACGATCGTCTGGGGTTGTCATGTTCCTTGTTCAGAGGAGAATTGCCTGGTATTTCGGGGCTGGACTGACCTTACTTGGCGGGATCAGACTGATATATTTCAGGAAAATTTTCTTCTGTGAAAAGCACACTGGTCTAAAAGAGGCTGCTTCCGGGTGGTAAATCGCCATAGAACAAGCCACTGAGCTGTTGTTCGTTCCTGGTAGAGCGCTTCTCTCTTTGTATGCAAATTATTATGACCCTGGGGAAGTCTCCCTATGGGTGATGGGGGAAACCAGACGTGGACTCCTTGCCCAGTGTGCTTAGAGGAATGTGGCTGCACCTCACTGACGAGGCCCATAGGATGCCGAAACGATCGTCTGGGGTTGTCATGTTCCTTGTTCAGAGGAGAATTGCCTGGTATTTCGGGGCTGGACTGACCTTACTTGGCGGGATCAGACTGATATATTTCAGGAAAATTTTCTTCTGTGAAAAGCACACTGGTCTAAAAGAGGCTGCTTCCGGGTGGTAAATCGCCATAAAACAAGCCACTGAGCTGTTGTTCGTTCCTGGTAGAGCGCTTCTCTCTTTGTATGCAAATTATTATGACCCTGGGGAAGTCTCCCTATGGGTGATGGGGGAAACCAGACGTGGACTCCTTGCCCAGGGTGCTTAGAGGAATGTGGCTGCACCTCACTGACGAGGCCCATAGGAGGCCGAAACGATCATCTGGGGTTGTCATGTTCCTTGTTCAGAGGAGAATTGCCTGGTATTTCGGGGCTGGACTGACCTTACTTGGCGGGATCAGACTGATATATTTCAGGAAAATTTTCTTCTGTGAAAAGCACACTGGTCTAAAAGAGGCTGCTTCCGGGTGGTAAATCGCCATAGAACAAGCCACTGAGCTGTTGTTCGTTCCTGGTAGAGCGCTTCTCTCTTTGTATGCAAATTATTATGACCCTGGGGAAGTCTCCCTATGGGTGATGGGGGAAACCAGACGTGGACTCCTTGCCCAGTGTGCTTAGAGGAATGTGGCTGCACCTCACTGACGAGGCCCATAGGAGGCCGAAACGATCGTCTGGGGTTGTCATGTTCCTTGTTCAGAGGAGAATTGCCTGGTATTTCGGGGCTGGACTGACCTTACTTGGCGGGATCAGACTGATATATTTCAGGAAAATTTTCTTCTGTGAAAAGCACACTGGTCTAAAAGAGGCTGCTTCCGGGTGGTAAATCGCCATAGAACAAGCCACTGAGCTGTTGTTCGTTCCTGGTAGAGCGCTTCTCTCTTTGTATGCAAATTATTATGACCCTGGGGAAGTCTCCCTATGGGTGATGGGGGAAACCAGACGTGGACTCCTTGCCCAGTGTGCTTAGAGGAATGTGGCTGCACCTCACTGACGAGGCCCATAGGAGGCCGAAACGATCGTCTGGGGTTGTCATGTTCCTTGTTCAGAGGAGAATTGCCTGGTATTTCGGGGCTGGACTGACCTTACTTGGCGGGATCAGACTGATATATTTCAGGAAAATTTTCTTCTGTGAAAAGCACACTGGTCTAAAAGAGGCTGCTTCCGGGTGGTAAATCGCCATAAAACAAGCCACTGAGCTGTTGTTCGTTCCTGGTAGAGCGCTTCTCTCTTTGTATGCAAATTATTATGACCCTGGGGAAGTCTCCCTATGGGTGATGGGGGAAACCAGACGTGGACTCCTTGCCCAGTGTGCTTAGAGGAATGTGGCTGCACCTCACTGACGAGGCCCATAGGAGGCCGAAACGATCATCTGGGGTTGTCATGTTCCTTGTTCAGAGGAGAATTGCCTGGTATTTCGGGGCTGGACTGACCTTACTTGGCGGGATCAGACTGATATATTTCAGGAAAATTTTCTTCTGTGAAAAGCACACTGGTCTAAAAGAGGCTGCTTCCGGGTGGTAAATCGCCATAGAACAAGCCACTGAGCTGTTGTTCGTTCCTGGTAGAGCCCTTCTCTCTTTGTATGCAAATTATTATGACCCTGGGGAAGTCTCCCTATGGGTGATGGGGGAAACCAGACGTGGACTCCTTGCCCAGTGTGCTTAGAGGAATGTGGCTGCACCTCACTGACGAGGCCCATAGGAGGCCGAAACGATCGTCTGGGGTTGTCATGTTCCTTGTTCAGAGGAGAATTGCCTGGTATTTCGGGGCTGGACTGACCTTACTTGGCGGGATCAGACTGATATATTTCAGGAAAATTTTCTTCTGTGAAAAGCACACTGGTCTAAAAGAGGCTGCTTCCGGGTGGTAAATCGCCATAGAACAAGCCACTGAGCTGTTGTTCGTTCCTGGTAGAGCGCTTCTCTCTTTGTATGCAAATTATCAGCTAGTTCCTTATAAGGACAAATATCTGCTTTGTCTATTCTTCTACACAAACGTCTGGAAGATGTCCCAGACGTTCGAGCATTTAGTCAGGCTTTGGTTAGAATCAAGCCTGTATTTAAACCTATTGCTCCGCCATGGACCCTAAATTTAGTTCTTAAAGTTCTTCAAGGGGTTCCGTTTGAACCTATGCATTCCATGGATATTAAGCTTCTATCTTGGAAAGTTTTGTTTTTAGTAGCTATCTCTTCGGCTCGAAGAGTTTCTGAGCTAAATGCTTTACAGTGTGATTCCCCTTATCTTATTTTCCATGCAGATAAGGTGGTTTTGCGTACCAAAACTGTGGCCTAGATTTAGAGTTCGGCGGTAGCCGTCAAAACCAGCGTTAGAGGCTCCTAACGCTGGTTTTGGCCGCCCGCTGGTATTTGGAGTCAGTGATTAAAGGGTCTAACGCTCACTTTACAGCCGCGACTTTTCCATACCGCAGATCCCCCTACGCCATTTGCGTAGCCTATCTTTTCAATGGGATCTTCCTAACGCCGGTATTTAGAGTCGTTTCTGCAGTGAGCGTTAGAGCTCTAACGACAAGATTCCAGCCGCCTGAAAATAGCAGGAGTTAAGAGCTTTCTGGCTAACGCCGGTTTATAAAGCTCTTAACTACTGTACCCTAAAGTACACTAACACCCATAAACTACCTATGTACCCCTAAACCGAGGTCCCCCCACATCGCCGCCACTCGATTAAAATTTTTAACCCCTAATCTGCCGACCGCCACCTACGTTATACTTATGTACCCCTAATCTGCTGCCCCTAACACCGCCGACCCCTGTATTATATCTATTAACCCCTAACTTGCCCCCCACAACGTCGCCGCAAGCTACTTAAAATAATTAACCCCTAATCTTCCGACCGCAAATCGCCGCCACCTACGTTATCCCTATGTACCCCTAATCTGCTACCCCTAACATCGCCGACCCCTATGTTATATTTATTAACCCCTAATCTGCCCCCCTCAACGTCGCCGACACCTGCCTACACTTATTAACCCCTAATCTGCCGAGCGGACCGCACCGCTACTATAATAAAGTTATTAACCCCTAATCCGCCTCACTAACCCTATCATAAATAGTATTAACCCCTAATCTGCCCTCCCTAACATCGCCGACACCTACCTTCAATTATTAACCCCTAATCTGCCGACCGGAGCTCACCGCTATTCTAATAAATGTATTAACCCCTAAAGCTAAGTCTAACCCTAACACTAACACCCCCCTAAGTTAAATATAATTTTTATCTAACGAAATAAATTAACTCTTATTAAATAAATAATTCCTATTTAAAGCTAAATACTTACCTGTAAAATACATCCTAATATAGCTACAATATAAATTATAATTATATTATAGCTATTTTAGGATTAATATTTATTTTACAGGCAACTTTGTAATTATTTTAACCAGGTACAATAGCTATTAAATAGTTAAGAACTATTTAATAGTTACCTAGTTAAAATAATAACAAATTTACCTGTAAAATAAATCCTAACCTAAGATATAATTAAACCTAACACTACCCTATCAATAAAATAATTAAATAAACTACCTACAATTACCTACAATTAACCTAACACTACACTATCAATAAATTAATTAAACACAATTGCTACGAATAAATACAATTAAATAAACTATCTAAAGTACAAAAAATAAAAAAGAACTAAGTTACAGAAAATAATAAAATATTTACAAACATAAGAAAAATATTACAACAATTTTAAACTAATTACACCTACTCTAAGCCCCCTAATAAAATAACAAAGCCCCCCAAAATAAAAAATTCCCTACCCTATTCTAAAATACAAATATTACAAGCTCTTTTACCTTACCAGCCCTGAACAGGGCCCTTTGCGGGGCATGCCCCAAGAATTTCAGCTCTTTTGCCTGTAAAAAAAAACATACAATACCCCCCCCCAACATTACAACCCACCACCCACATACCCCTAATCTAACCCAAACCCCCCTTAAATAAACCTAACACTACCCCCCTGATGATCTTCCTACCTTGTCTTCACCATGCCAGGTTCACCGATCCGTCCTGGCTCCAAGATCTTCATCCAACCCAAGCGGGGGCTAGACATCCACTGAAGAAGTCCAGAAGAGGGTCCAAAGTCTTCCTCCTATCCGGCAAGAAGAGGACATCCGGACCGGCAAACATCTTCTCCAAGCGGCATCTTCTATCTTCTTCCATCCGATGACGACCGGCTCCATCTTGAAGACCTCCAGCGCGGATCCATCCTCTTCTTCCGACGACTAGACGACGAATGACGGTTCCTTTAAGGGACGTCATCCAAGATGGCGTCCCTCGAATTCCGATTGGCTGATAGGATTCTATCAGCCAATCGGAATTAAGGTAGGAATTTTCTGATTGGCTGATGGAATCAGCCAATCAGAATATAGTTCAATCCGATTGGCTGATCCAATCAGCCAATCAGATTGAGCTCGCATTCTATTGGCTGGGGGGTGGAGCTAAGGGGGGAGCTATATAGGCAGCTCTGCTGTGGGTGCTCTCTCTGCCACTTCCTGTAGGGGAGGAGACTATCCCACAAGTAAGGATGAATCCGTGGACTCGATACATCACAAGAGAAATAAATTTATCAGGTAAGCATAAATTATGTTTTCTTTGAATTCATGTGATGTCTAATCATAAACTCTCAGTGCTAATGTATGTTAGCTACTAATAGCTAGCTGTCTCTGCATTCATGTGTTGTCTAATCATAAACTCTCAGCGCTAATGTATGTTATGTATGTTAGCTACTAATAGCTAGCTTTCTCTGCATTCACGTGATGTCTAATCATAAACTCTCAGTGCTAATGTAT
This sequence comes from Bombina bombina, assembly GCF_027579735.1. NCBI lineage: Eukaryota > Metazoa > Chordata > Amphibia > Anura > Bombinatoridae > Bombina > Bombina bombina. Next base: position 989,195,232 of record NC_069503.1, read on the forward strand.
GTTAGCTACTAATAGCTAGCTGTCTCTGCATTCATGTGATGTCTAATCATAAACTCTCAGTGCTAATGTATGTTAGCTACTAAAAGCTAGCTGTCTCTGCATTCATGTGATGTCTAATCATAAACTCTCAGCGCTAATGTATGTTAGCTACTAATAGCTAGCTTTCTCTGCATTCATGTGATGTCTAATCATAAAATGTCAATGCTAATGTATGTTAGCTACTAATAGCTAGCTGTCTCTGCATTCATGTGATGTCTAATCATAAACTCTCAGTGCTAATGTATGTTAGCTACTAATAGCTAGCTTTCTCTGCATTCACGTGATGTCTAATCATAAACTCTCAGTGCTAATGTATGTTAGCTACTAATAGCTAGCTGTCTCTGCATTCATGTGATGTCTAATCATAAACTCTCAATGCTAATGTATGTTAGCTACTAATAGCTAGCTGTCTCTGCATTCATGTGATGTCTAATCATAAACTCTCAGTGCTAATGTATGTTAGCTACTAAAAGCTAGCTGTGTCTGCATTCATGTGTTGTCTAATCATAAACTCTCAGCGCTAATGTATGTTAGCTACTAATAGCTAGCTTTCTCTGCATTCATGTGATGTCTAATCATAAAATCTCAATGCTAATGTATGTTAGCTACTAATAGCTAGCTGTCTCTGCATTCATGTGATGTCTAATCATAAACTCTCAGTGCTAATGTATGTTAGCTACTAAAAGCTAGCTGTCTCTGCATTCATGTGATGTCTAATCATAAACTCTCAGCGCTAATGTATGTTAGCTACTAATAACTAGCTTTCTCTGCATTCATGTGATGTCTAATCATAAACTCTCAGTGCTAATGTATGTTAGCTACTAATAGCTAGCTGTCTCTGCATTCATGTGATGTCTAATCATAAACTCTCAGCGCTAATGTATGTTAGCTACTAATAACTAGCTGTCTCTGCATTCATGTGATGTCTAATCATAAACTCTCAGTGCTAATGTATGTTATGTATGTTAGCTACTAATAGCTAGCTTTCTCTGCATTCATGTGATGTCTAATCATAAACTCTCAGTGATAATGTATGTTAGCTACTAATAACTAGCTGTCTCTGCATTCATGTGATGTCTAATAATAAACTCTCAGCGCTAATGTATGTTAGCTACTAATAACTAGCTTTCTCTGCATTCATGAACCCACGGAGTAAATAGTAAACACTTAAAAAGTTTCTTGAATGATGGCAATTACTGCATGTTGTTGCTCGTAAAGGGCAGTGATAGTTTTCATAGTATATTCTTCTTTACTTCCCTTTCTCCCTCCCTCCCTTCCTCAACTCACTCCCTCCCTCACTTCCTTATTTCTTTCCCTCCCTCCCTTCCTTCCTCCCTCCCTTCTTTCGCTCAACTCCCTCCCTTGCTCCCTTTTATCCCTTTCTTTCCCTCCCTTCTTTCCCTCCCCCATTTTCTCCTCTGCCCATCCACTTATCTCTTCTCTCTCTCTCTCCCTCCCTTCTTTCCTTTCCCTCCCTTTTCTCCCATCCCCTTCTTTTCTCTCCCTTCTCTCAGGGAGAAAATGGTATGAGATGCATGCAATTCAACCCACCTGTAAGTGTTTTGCTAGCCATTTTCTTTTGAATTGTTATGGAAAAAAAAAAAAAACATTTTACACACTGACCCCAAAAAATACTAAGGGGAAAAAAGGCCTGAAACCTTTTCCTTTTTGTTGGGGGGGGAGGGGGACAGCAGAATTTTGAGTGCCTAGGGCAGCACAAAACCTAAATACGCCCTTGCCTCTGCAACTTTGCATGCTCAATCAATGGAACGGGGACCACTCAGATCTCTTGCAGAAGATAAATTTGGATTCCCCAACAAGAGTCTCTCTCTTGTGGTGGATTTCACAGGGCCATCTATCTCAGGGCACATGCTTCCTGCGGCCTTCCAGGGTGATTGTGACCACGGACCCCAGCTTGTTAGGCTGGGGAGCATTTTGGGGTTTCTTAAAAGCACAGGGTCTGTGGACTCCAGAGGAGTCGTCTCTTCTAATAAATATCTTGGAGTTGAGAGTAATTTTCTATGCTTTAATAGCATTGACCTCAACTAGCTTTGGTCTGATTGTCCAGAGGTGGACAACTGGGAGGCAGATTTTCTGAGCAGGCAGACTTTTTATCCTGGAGAGTGGGCTCTCCACCCAGATGTTTTCACAATGATAATGCTCAGGTGGGGGGTTCCGGCGTTGGATCTGATGGCGTCTCGTCAAAATACCAAGCTTCCAAAGTACGGTTCAAGGTCAAGAGATCGTCAAGCCGTTCTGGTACTCTAGCGGTTCCTAGAGAGAGCTTTTGTGATTCTAATAGCTCCTGCATGACCTCGCAGGATCTGGTTCACGGATTTGGTGACAATGTTATCTCTTCCGCCGTGGAGGTTAACTTTCAAGAAGGACCTTCTACTATACATATCTGGTTTCTCTGAAGCTGACTGCTTGGAGATTGAACATCTACGTTTGGCTAGACGTGGCTTCTCTGAGAAAGTCATAAATACTATGCTTCAGGCTCGTAAGCCGGTTACTCGCAGAATTTACCATAGGGTATGGTGTAAATACCTTCATCGGTGTGATTTAAAGGGTTTTTCTTGGAACAAAGTAAGAGTTCCTTGAATTTTGGCTTTTCTTCAGGAGGGCCTGGAGAAGGTTTTGCCAGTCAGTACTTTGAAGGGTCAGATTTCTGCACTGTCTATTCTTCTGCTTAAACGTCTGGCAGATTTGCAAGATTTTTAATCTTTTGTCCAGGCATTGGTCAGAATCAGGCCTGTGTTTAAATCTGTTGCTCCCCCTTGGAGCCTTAACCTTGTTCATAGAGTTTTGCAGCAGGCTCCGTTTAGCCAATGCATTCTATTAATATTAATTTACTATCTTTGAAGGTTTTGTTTCTTCTTGCTATTTCTTCTGCTCACAGAGTTTCTGAACTTTTGGCTCTGCAGTGTGATTCCCCTTATCTTATTTTTCATGCTGATAAGGCGGGCTTCGTACTAAGCTAGGGTTTCTCCCTAAGGTAGTGTCGGATCGCAATATTAATCAGGAAATTGGTTGTTCCTTCTTTTTGTCCTAACCCTTCTTCCCAGAAGGAACATCTGTTGCATAACTTGGATATTGTGCGTGCTCTTAAATTTTATCTTCAAGCAACTAAAGATTTTCTGCAGACTTCTGCCCTGGTCCTCCATACATACTTTTTTGTATTCTATAACTTTGATACTTTTGCCTCAGCTGAGGCTTCATTTGGGAGAAAAGTTCTTCAAGTGGTGGTGCCTTCGTTTTAGGTCTGCCTGTCTTGTTCTTCCTCTCTCTTCATTCTGTGTCCTCTAACTTGGGTTTTGGTTCCCACTAGAAATTAGAATGCTTTGTGGACTCTCCATGCCATAGGAAAGAAAACAAAATTTATACTTACCTGATAAATGTATTTCTCTCTGGCATGGAGAGTCCACGACCCGCCCTTATTCGATTTAAGATAGCATTTTTTTTGTATAGTCCTCAGGCACCCAGGGCCGTCATCAGGGGGTGACAGGGGTGACTCCTGTCAGGGGCCCAATGGGCCAGGGGGGGCCCATGAGGCAAGAACAACTAAAAAATGTTTTTTTATATTTTGGCAGCCACCAGTGGGAACTACAGCAGAGTGCTAATTGAACATGGGAAATGTTATTACAAGGAGTAAAGTATTAGCATTTGAGAGGATTTCTGAGTGTGCACTAAACCACTATGCACAGTGTAAGACAGACTTGACACTTTGTTTTTACATTGTGTGCCTGAGTCAGACAGCATTGCAGAGGAGGTAGGACTTACTTAGTAAATGTTTTTTATTTCTTTGTGCAATTTCGGATTGTAACTTCAGTGTGGTAGTAGTTGTATGGTGGGGCCAGGGGTCCATAAAAAAAATTTTTTTTAGCAGCAGTGTATTTATGTTTATTTGACAATGCTGTAGAAATTCTATATTTAAAGCCATGCAGAAATGTTTCCTCCTCAATACACAAATGGTAGGTGCCCTTTTGGCAGATATGCATTTTTTATTAATATATATATATATATATATATATATATATATATATATATATATATATAAATAACATTCCAGTTTACTGCCCCTTTATGCAAGGACTTTCCAGATGTAAGGAGGCATTTTATCTAAGATTTTTACATCTGCATAAAATGTTATACTCTCAGACTAAGATTGCTCAGTGTTTGAAATGAGACATGTTAACTTAAAACAGTTCCGTTTACACTACAGCTGACTTAATTTTGAAATACATACAAACAAGGCTAAATCTTGCATTTAACCAGATCCAATGGTATGAGTACCACAGCTTATGGTTCCACCAAGACCATATAGAGTACAGCATTTTCAAAATCCATAAGTACAGCTGACAGATGGGAACATTTGTACACTATATTTGAAGTGGTGCTCTTGGTTGGGGAAAATGGGGGGAAAAAACAAATATATGTCAACTTTTTTAAAGTACTTTTCTTCATCTAGCCATCTACCCAGATTATTAATGTACAATTTTGAATTCACAGAATTATTTTTGTTTGCACATTAATAAATATGATTCTTTAAAAAGTGATCTCTTAATTTCTGCATTTTTTTTTATCATGCATGACACACACTGTTGATTTAGGGGATGCAATGGGCAGAAATGTTACTTCCTGTGAGTGTTTCTGTGGGTATCTGTGTTTATGTCTTTGTGCTTTTGCTTGTGTCTCTATGAGTGTGTATGCATTTATTTTTTATGTGGGTCTCTCTGTGAGGGTGGGTGTGTATGTCTTTGTGCATTTTCTGTGGTTGTCTGTGAGGGTGTGTGCGTATGTCTTTGTGATTTTTCTATGGGTGTCTCTTTGAGGGTGTGTGTATGTATGTCTTTGTGTATTTTCTCTGGATGCCTCTGTGAGGGTGGGTGTGTATGTGTCTGTGTTTTCTGTAGATGTCTCTGTGAGGGTGGGTGTGTGTATGTATGTTTGTCTGTGTTTTTTGTGGATGTCTTTGATGGTGTGTGTTTTCTGTGGGTGTCTCTTTGAGGGTGTGTGTATGTCTGCATTTTCTGTGGGTGTCTCTGTGAGAGTGTGTGTATGTCTGTGTGTTTTCTGTGGATGTCTCAGTGAGGGTGTGTATGTATGTCTTTCTGTGTTTTATGTGGTTGTCTCTCTGTGTGTGTATGTTTTTGTGTGTTTTCTGAGGCTGTCTCTGTTGGTGTTTCCTTGGGTGTATGTGCAAGTTTGAGTGTGTGTGTGTCCATTGTCTGTTCCTTTTTAGGACATTTTGACCTTACTACTGATTATTCACATCTTTCTACAGACTTTGAAACTAATGAGACCTTTCTGGAAGTCACCAATCCACCATTTAACCTTTAAATTATTGCTTAGGCAGTTCAGGGCCCTTCCTTTCAGCCACTGCATGCTGTTGTCATCATTTAGTTGGCATCTTCCTTAACAAAAAGATAATCAGAACTCCATATTTTGTTTTGTAAATCTCCTTTTTTGACAAAACTGTAGTCTACCTCATTACTTGTCAGGTCAATGTAAACAAGTGCTGAGTGTCTGAGTGTGTTTGTGTGTTTCTTTGCGTGTCTGCTAGAGTGTCTATATGTGAATCCTTATGTGTGAATTTTTATTGTTTTAAAAGATACATAATCCCTTTATAACAGATTCCCCAGTTTTGCATAACCAACACAGTTATATTTATATACTTTTTACCTCTGTGATTATCTTGTATCTAAGCCTCTGCAAACTGCCCCTTTATTTCAGTTCTTTTGACAGACTTGCAGTTTAGCCAATCAGTGCTGGCTCCTAGATAACTTCACTTGCATGAGCACAGTGTTATCTATATGAAACACATGAACTAACACCCTTTAGTGATGAAAAACTGTTAAAATGCATTCTGAAAAGAGGTGGCCTTCAAGGTCTAAGAAATTAGCATATGAACCTCTGCGGTTAAGCTTTCAACTAAGAATACCAAGAGAATAAAGCAAAATTGGTGATAAAAGTAAATTGGAAAATTGTTTAAAATTACATGCCCTATCTGAATCATGAAAGTTTATTAACTTTATTTATTAAGAATAAAGTGCATATACGTTTTAGTTACTTGCTCAAAAATTGCACATGTCAAGGGGGGGGGGGGGGCCCTGATCAATGGTTAAGTCAAAATTTCTAGTGGCAGCCCTGCAGCACCTCTATACCCTTGTCTTCTTTTTCCGTTTCCCTTCGGCCGAATGACTGGGGGTTGTGGGTAAGGGAAGCGAAGTGACACTTAACAGCTCTGCTGGGGTGCTCTTTGCCTCCTCCTGCTGGTCAATATCCTACTAGTAATTAGAATGTTTTGTGGATTCTCCATGCTCGGAAAGAAATAAATTTATCAGGTAAGCATACATTTTTTTTGTTTGTTTCGCAATCCAGAGATCTGAGGTCGCAGTAACCCAACAAGCAATAACTTGAATTGTGCTCAAGCAATCGCATTTACTTTCAATTTGTAATACCAGCACAATTTAACCTGCGCATAAACGAATGTGAAAATCCCGATGTTGCGCGCACGCAAACGTTTGCCCTCCACTTGTAATCTAGCCCAAAATGTTTTCTTTCTCCCAGTTGTATTAAAGATACATTTTATGTTGAGTAACTTTTAACTAGTGAGTCCCAGCTGTTGTCCGTGACCCCCCCCCCCCAAATGATTTTTTTATTTTATTTAAATTAGCAGTGAGCAGTTCTGCCTCATATGTTTACTCTGGATACAGAGGTTCCACTTAAAGGGACAGTGTACTGTAAAATTATTTTTACCTTAATGTGTTTCCCACGACTGGATACACACACATGCCTCTTTATATTATCTCTGTCTGTATAAGAAAACCCAATGCTTGAGAGAAAATTTTAAATTAACATATTATTATTGATCTCTCCTGTTTCCCACTGCAAGTGTAATTTCTTCCACTGGCTATGCTTACACAGTTTTTCTTTAGCCTATACTTAACTATAGAAACTTGTACTATAGGTAGGGATACCATAGGCAAAATCAGCTTTTTCAAATCCAGAAATAAAGGTAAAATTGCTATTTTTACGCAATTTAATACACTCCAGCAAGTAAAATGGATCACTGGAAAAAATTAAGGGGGAGAAAGAAATGATTTACACTGTTTACTCGCCAGAAAGCTCAGCCTCTGTAAACTTCACACACTAGACTACAAAATTAGCGCAAAACTCACTCAGTGATCTGATTGATCCAAGATATAATGAATGATATATATATATATATATATATATATATATATAGTATATCAGATCCTATATTAAAACATATACCAATATTAGATCATATGCCAGAATAGATAGTTAATTAAATACTAATATTGGTGCTATATCCACAAGTTAACAATTGTAAATGCAACCATTGACAGATATATAGCAATGAGAATATACAAATATAGTCCTGAAGAAAATGTGGACAGTCTTACTGCTGATAGATGAAATCCCAGGAAACTCCTTTTAAAAACACAGATGCAGGTACTCCAAAAACGCTGCTTGTCTTGCAGCTGTAACACCAGACACTTCACTCCAAAAGGATAGCGCAATCTGTGAAAGAATAGGGCTCCAGATAGTGCAATATTGTTTGTAATATACAATATTTATTAACACAATAATTTTCCAGGTACTCACAATATACAGTGGGGCAAAAAAGTATTTAGTCAGCCACCAATTGTGCAAGTTCTCCCACTTAAGAAGATGAGAGCAGCCTGTAATTTTCATCATAGGTATACCTCAACTATGAGAGACAAAATGTGGAAACAAATCCAGACAATCACATTGTCTGATTTGGAAATAATTTATTTGCAAATTATGGTGGAAAATAAGTATTTGGTCAATATCAAAAGTTCATCTCAATACTTTGTTATATATCCTTTGTTGGCAATGACAGAGGTCAAACATTTTCTGTAAGTCTTCACAAGGTTGTCACACACTGTTGCTGGTATGTTGGCCCATTCCTGCATGCAGATCTCCTCTAGAGCAGTGATGTTTTGGGGCTGTCGCTGGGCAACACAGACTTTCAACTCCCTCCAAAGGTTTTCTATGGGGTTGAGATCTGGAGACTGGCTAGGCTACTCCAGGACCTTGAAATGCTTCTTACGAAGCCACTCCTTCGTTGCCCGGGCGGTGTGTTTGGGATCATTGTCATGCTGAAAGACCCAGTCATGTTTCATCTTCAATGCCCTTGCTGATGGAAGGAGGTTTGCACGGATCAGTCGTCCTGTTCCCTTTGCAGAGAAACAGCCCCAAAGCATGATGTTGCCACCCCCATGCTTCACAGTAGGTATGGTGTTCTTCGGTTGCAACTCAGCATTCTCTCTCCTCCGAACATGACGAGTTGTGTTTCTACCAAACAGTTCTACTTTGGTTTCATCTGACCATATGACATTCTCCCAATCCGCTTCTGGATCATCCAAATGCTCTCTAGCATACTTCAGACGGGCCAGACATGTACTGGCTTAAGCAGGGGGACACGTCTGGCACTGCAGGATCTTAGTCCCTGGCGGCGTAGTGTGTTACTGATGGTAGCCTTTGTTACGTTGGTCCCAGCTTTCTGCAGGTCATTCACTAGGTCCCCCCATGTGGTTCTGGGATGTTTGCTCACCGTTCTTGTGATCATTTTGACCCCACAGGGTGAGATCTTGCGTGTAGCTCCAGATCGAGGGAGATTATCAGTGGTCTTGTATGTCTTACATTTTCTAATTATTGCTCCCACAGTTGATTTCTTCACACCAAGCTGCTTGCCTATTGCAGATTCAGTCTTCCCACCCTGGTGCAGGTCTACAATTTTGTTTCTGGTGTCCTTCGACAGCTCTTTGGTCTTCACCATAGTGGAGTTTGGAGTGTGACTGTTTGAGGTTGTGGAGAGGTGTCTTTTATACTGATAACAAGTTCAAACAGCTGCCATTAATACAGGTAATGAGTGGAGGACAGAGGAGCCTCTTAAAGAAGAAGATACAGGTCTGTGAGAGCCAGAAATCTTGCTTGTTTGTAGGTGACCAAATACTTATTTTCCACCATAATATGCAAATAAATTATTTCCAAATCAGACAATGTGATTTGTTTCCACATTTTGGGGCATATTTATCAAGCTCCGAATGGAGCTTGATGCCCCGTGTTTCTGGGGAGCCTGCAGGCTCGCCAGAAACAGCAGTTATGAAGCAGCGGTCACAAAGACCGCTGCTCCATAACCTGTCCGCCTGCTCTGATCGGGTTGATTGACACCCCCCTGCTGGCGGCCTATTGGCCGCGAGTCTGCAGGGGGCGGCGTTGCACCGGCAGCTCTTGTGAGCTGCTGGTGCAATGCTGAATATGGCGAGCGTATTGCTCGCCGTATTCAGCGAGGTCTGTCGGACCTGATCCGCACTGTCGGATCAGGTCCGACAGACCTTGATAAATTGGGGCCTTTGTCTCTCATAGTTGAAGTATACCTATGATGACAATTACAGGCCTCTCTCATCTTCTTAAGTGGGAGAACGTGCAGAATTGGTGGCTGACTAAATACTTTTTTGCCCCACTGTATGGCATATAAACGTTCACATAAAGGTATCTTTAAAATTCTGGTTTAAAACGAGTCCACATGTAGTCAGCACACGCTCACAGGAAACAAACCGTGGATATACCCGGTCTGTAAACTTGCTGCTAAATAAAAGCTTAAAGCAATTGGATACCTTTGCACTAGCAGAATTGCTTGTTGCTATATTAATATAGCAACTTCAGGGCACTTTAATAAAACTTCACATTTTACTACTTCTTACAAAGGTATTGCAGATTGTTTTAATGTGGCAGACATTAAATCATTCCTTGTTCCTTTAAAAGCAGCCAAAAAAATATTTACTTTAATGTCCCTTAACTTCTTAACAGTGTATACAGCATTTTCAGCCTCTCAAAACATGAGCTTTATTAGAAACATGATGGTTACATTTGGAGAAAGAATTAGTTTAACTTACAATGCAAATACCTCTCTCATTATCTAACATCCTCTCTACGTAGGCTCTTCTCAGTTCACGATACTACAGGACTGCTGACCATAAAGGAAGGAACCTTACCTGGGGTCTACAAGCTCAGAGTGAAAGTGACAGATGGAGTCTGGCCAGATGTGGTGTCTACTGTGAAAATTGTGGTGAATGATATAACAGAAAAAGCTGTCCATCAGGCTGGCTCTATGAGACTAGTGGGTGAGGCATTAACTGGTGTTATTGAGACCAGAATCACTCTGTTTAATGGTTAAAATGATACTAATATCAGTGTACATCTTTCATTGTATAAAGAACCCCCTTCTCACACATTGACATAACTCAAAGTGAAACTATAGAAACTTTCTAATAATATAGATTATGGTTGTTTTGTAAAGATAATTAATGTGCATGACATATCTGTTTAGGTCTCAATGTGGCAAAGTAGATAATACGCTAGATTCACTAACAGTGTCTCTCCGTCTCCCTATTCTTGACAATTACTGTTGACACATTAGAACAATTCACTTGTAGATTCTTCATATAGGGACCGCTTGGTAGAGAAGTTTAAGCACTGAGAAGTTAGACCCAATTACAAAGTAAACAATATGTGTAGCAGTGGATTGGGTTGCCAAGTGTCCAGTATTCAACCGGATAGTCCAGTATTTTAACAGGCTGTCCAGTAAAATCTGTACAAAAATACTGGACACTTAAATGTCCAGTATTTTTAAAGACCCCTGTCAGCTAAATGTAAAGGACCTTCTAGGCCTTTATACATTAGAAATATGGCTCAAAAAGAAGTTACACTGTGCATTTTCTATTATATGTGTTACAGGCAACCATGAGGGTGGTCAATCATTGCTGGGTTGGTTACCTCTAGCATCCAAGGGGGTTACATCACTGCTCTGTACATGTGTTACTGGCAACCAAGAGGATAAAATGACTACTTAATTATTTTTTGCTCTCAGAGTTTCAGGCTTATATTACGAGTTGAAAGTAAAAAGTTTGCTCTCTCATGTTCATAACGTCACAGTAAAAAATAGACTTTGAGAAGTTGCGAATACAAAATCGCATTCCCCCCATAGACTTCAATGTAGCTGAAAAATACCTAGCACCCACAAGTCACACAAACACGATGGCGGTTATTTAAAAGCATAACATAAGAAGATAATATTGCATCTTTCATAATCTAATGTTCTGCGGATAGCAGAATATGTTCTATGTATTCTTAAAGAGATATTTAAATGTATATCTGATGGATATTTGCACAAATATATATTTATACATACATATATATATATATATGTATATATATATATATATGTATATAAACTTGATTATATATAGGTCTAGATGTATACAGATATATAGTATTATCTATTTAAAAATACAAAGAACATATTCCCCATTGTGCAAAAACATTGGAATGTGAAATTTATATAGTAAATACATAGTTAAACACTTATGAATATTGCATAAATATGTTTTTCATGTTTTCATCTACTTAACTGCAAAGGGCTCCAATGCACTTATATATATGTCTATATATATATGCATATGTATTTAAGTGTTTATATTCTGTAAATACGTATATACAAATATAAATACATATGTACACACATACATACATATACATATTTAGCCATGAGTATGAATGTACAGTATCTGTATGTTAAAGCCCTTTGCAGTCTTTTTTTATATATAACACCTGAGACCTCATATCTTTGAGCCCTTCTAACTTTTTAATGCAATATTATTATTTAATATTTTTGTAGCAGATAGTGTTATAATGAGTGTAACTGTACTTTTAAATGTTGATGTGTTTTGTAAATTCAGCAACATATATCAAGGGAAATAAGCACATTTGATAATAGGAGTAAATTGGAGAATCATTTAAAATTGCCTGTAATATTCTATCTGAATCCGGAAAGAACAAAAATGGGTTTTATATCCCTTTAGTAGGTCCCATACGATGTAACCTGTAGTGTACTGCAAACATTTAACAATAAATTCTCTCAAGAATTAGAACATTATATTTTTCTATCAAGGCAAAGAATTTAGTAGACATGTGCAAAAATGCATACTTTATTATTCAGTTTGTAAGCAAATAATGTAGTTATCCTCTTTCTTTGGCAATTACTTTGATCTGACACCAGATAAAAGAGCTATTTAAAATATCTAAATAGCTGATTTCTAAGTTTTAATAGGGCTGTTTTTCAAGTTCTCAGTATACTGTAAATAAGCCTTCTTTACTGGGTGTGTTACAGTATGATGAGCTTGTAGGCAACTTGGTAAATGGAGGCCTTCACTGAATTAAGCATGGACATAACTGCTGGAGGTTTTCGGGTGATCCAGGGTGATCCAGTTGCTGCTGGGTGATTCAGGTGATCCAGTTGGTGCTATCATTAACTGATATTCTTTGTGTCCTCATATTTAAATATACAAACATATTTATTGCAGATATGTGCAGAACATCTGACCATTTAATAGTTTTAGGTAGGAACATTTTTACTATGTCAAGGGTACTTGGCAATCAGGCAAAATTTTGAATCTTATGATATATGGAAGCCTTATTATTCTGTAATAGTTCTGCTTACATACAAACCCAGTACAAAAAGAGTGGTGTCTTGGAGGGGAATAATATATTGTAATACTACAAAGTGTTTTTTCACTATAGGCAGGTTGTTTCGCCCTCGTTGGGGCTCTTCAGTATGATGTAGGTGCTATGTTATTGGACTCAAGCATTGATATTAGGTTTACGGCTATATGCCAGTTTTGCTGATGATTACATTAATTTTCGTAACCACACTTACAAAGCGTGAAATTAATGCTTGAGCAGAACAGCAGCACCAACCATAGACAGCCTGTTTGGCCCATTTGGGGCTCATTCCTCCATTGTATTAATCCTAGCAAAAAATGAATGTACTTATCTGTGCAAAATTGCAACACTTACAATTCAAAATCCATTTCAATATAATGGGCAGCCCTGTAGCAAAGGGTGGAATGCTTGAGGACATCAGCATCAACCATAATGACTTGAGTGAGAAAGAGTCCCAAAGTAGCGAAACAGGCTGCCTATGGTTGACGCTGTGTTATTTAAGCCTCATATATTTCCCAGTTTGCTATACTACTGGTTTAAACTGACAGAAGCATAAGAGGTGCCATATTAAAATGCATTTTGAATTAGTAATACTCTGTGGGATAATTTGTATATTCTATGCATTGTATATTTATTCCTTGCTGAACTAATTAAATGGAGGGTTTATCTCACTCTATTAACAACAATACATTTATTTGGTACAATGGGAGTCCCTGCTCTAAAGGATTTCCATGGGTGTAAGTGCAGACCCTGTCCCAAGGAGCTTACAATCTAGTGTTTGAGTGCTTTGTTCAAAGAGCTTACATTCTTGTATTTAAGGAGAACTTACCTCTGGGTACTTACAGTGTAGAGAAATAAAAGAAATCCCTGATGTAAGACTGCACTCAGCATGTGACATAACACTAGTCCCTCTGAAATCTTCAATCTTCCTGCCACTGCCATAGAGTATTCCAGTCTTCGTTATACTGCTTGCCAGATATGAATCAGTCTATGCACATCTTGTAAGGATTTTTCATCCAATGCAAGAACATAGGTGCATGACACACTGCACCTTATAATGCAGTTGTTTTTTTTCAATTTCTAATCTGAGGTATAAAATACAGGACCATCCCATGACCTATCAAATCTTGTGCTTCACTAGGACTCCCTGCTTCAAAAATCCAACAGTAGTACTTGTCCCACAGTGACTGTAGACATTCAAGTTTAGTTTCACAGATATAGTAGTCCTTGTTCCAGGTTGCTGCAGTTCTCAGATAAAATTGTAAACCAGCTGCAAGGTGCTTATTGGTGTCCCTACGTCAAGGCATTGCATTGAGGATATAAGTGCAAACATATTAATTATACCATTGTATTCTCTTCACCAAGATCCTTAACATTATTACATTAGACAGATATGTGCAGTAAGAATGGATTTAAGCCATTCAATTTGATTTAATATCAGTTTATTAAAGTTATAGCAGTGTAAGTGTAATTATGCTTTATTGTTGGTGTTATGACTCAAGTTTTAGTGTCACAGAGATGATTTGTATATTGTATATCAATAAGCCTTGAAAAGTACAGAAAGCTTTAAACATACAGAACCAAATTAAAGCTAAAGATTTCTATGAAATGGGAAAGTAAAGAAAAAAGTGTGACAGAAATGTGAGAAATTATCTGACCTCACTGCACATGTCTGTAGGCTCTTGGAGCAGGATCTGAATTTACAATCGAATGTAGTAATGGGATGTCTTGCTCGAAGAGCTAACAAACTTGTTAATCTTAGAAAACCTTACCTTAGATACTTACAGTTTAGTAATATAAAAATCCTTGAAGGAAATCTGCCATCAGCGCGTATACTGCTGGCCAGATGCGCATCAGTCTGATCTGAATTTATTTCAGATTGCCAGTTGTCTTTTCTTCATCCAGGTCAAGCAGAACAAACAGCTGCATCAGATGCTGCACCTTACAGTACAGTGTTTCATGAGGTTCGCGTGAGGACATCTGCCATCAGCGCGAATACTTCTGGCCAGATGCGCATCAGTCTGATCTGAATTTATTTCAGATCGCCGGTTGTCTTTTCTTCATCCAGGTCAAGCAGAACAAACAGCTGCATCAGATACTGCACCTTACAGTACAGTGTTTAATGAGGTTCCCAGCACCAGTGAGTTTGCAGCGTGAGGACATCTGCCAACAGCGTGAATACTGCTGGCCAGATGCGCATCAGTCTGATCTGAATTTATTTCAGATCACCAGTTGCCTTTTCTTCATCTGGGTCAGGCAGAACAAACAGCAGCATCAAATTCTGCACCTTACAGTACAGTGTTTAATGAGGGTCCCAGCACCAGTTGGTTTGCAGCGTGAGGACATCTGCCAACAGCATCAATACTGCTGGCCAGATGCGCATCAGTCTGATCTGAATTTATTTCAGATCCCCAGTTGCCTTTTCTTCATCCTCAAGCAGAAAAAAACAGCTGCATCAGATGCAGCACTTTACAGTACAGTGTTTAATGAGGGTCCCAGTACGAGTGAGTGTGCAGCGTATAAATTGCAGACCCATGTTTTGGGGTTTATATTCTAGGCCTTTACTAGAAGTCCTTGCTTTAGAGCATTTGCAGACTAATGATGCAGTAGTTCTTACCATCCTTAAAGCTGGTTTAAAGCCTTTACTGCCAGCTGCAAGTCTTATAAAGATATGTAGAGGAAGCACAGAAAGGCATTGGTGTGCCCTACAGTTTTGGCTATAATACTTATAATGCTATAATATGTTTAAAAAATATATTTATAAAT
This sequence comes from Bombina bombina, assembly GCF_027579735.1. Taxonomy (NCBI): domain Eukaryota; kingdom Metazoa; phylum Chordata; class Amphibia; order Anura; family Bombinatoridae; genus Bombina; species Bombina bombina. The sequence continues at coordinate 989,210,592 of NC_069503.1, forward strand.
ATTATATTTATTATATTATATTTAATAAATAATATTTATTGTTAAATAAAGGTGTGAAGATAATATTATTATTATGCAAGGTTTGTATGCTATGTTTTGTCTCAGAGTACTGGTGCCCATAGGAAGCTACAAAGTTTAAGCTATTACTTCTGTAATTCATCTGTATTATTTTACAGTGTATTAAAAGATGACTTAACATTATACAGTTACTGCGTTGGGGTGATCATGGTAACACTACCTGTAGTAATTGGTGTTCATACCTGCAGCTCCCACCGGATGCCATTTGCATTGTGTTGGAGGTAGTCACTGTTCTTCTCACCAGCACATATACAGAGCTGTAGTTGTAAAGTTTAGCCCAGTCAATACTGAAGCTCAGCAGGATCAGTCTGGCAACTCTAGTAAATTAAGCAGCAGTTATGAGGGTGGTTGCTTTGTGTTGTCAGTTGTTTTTGTGACATAACTGCTGCATCACATAAGCCACTCCCCTAAGACTGTTACCATGACAACCAGGCATCACATTATACCATGACTGTCAGTTTAGCCTGTTATTAGTGTAGCTTTAACATAAGATATTTAATTATGCATAATAAAACAACTTTGGAATATACTCATTATTTATTTTGCCCCTTTTCATGTAATTAGCTCTGAAAATTGTACATTGAGTTGGAACTGCATCCTGCTGACTTTTCAGAGCTAACTCTGCAACAAATATTTCTTTCATGTAATTAGCAAGAGTCCATGAGCTAGTGACGTATGGGATATACATTCCTACCAGGAGGGGCAAAGTTTCCCAAACCTCAAAATGCCTATAAATACACCCCTCACCACACCCACAATTCAGTTTTACAAACTTTGCCTCCGATGGAGGTGGTGAAGTAAGTTTGTGCTAGATTCTACGTTGATATGCGCTCCGCAGCAAGTTGGAGCCCGGTTTTCCTCTCAGCGTGCAGTGAATGTCAGAGGGATGTGAGGAGAGTATTGCCTATTTGAATGCAGTGATCTCCTTCTACGGGGTCTATTTCATAGGTTCTCTGTTATCGGTCGTAGAGATTCATCTCTTACCTCCCTTTTCAGATCGACGATATACTCTTATATATACCATTACCTCTGCTGATTCTCGTTTCAGTACGGGTTTGGCTTTCTACAAACATGTAGATGAGTGTCCTGGGGTAAGTAAATCTTATTTTCTGTGACACTCTAAGCTATGGTTGGGCACTTTGTTTATAAAGTTCTAAATATATGTATTCAAACATTTATTTGCCTTGACTCAGAATGTTCAACTTTCCTTATTTTTCAGACAGTCAGTTTCATATTTGGGATAATGCATTTGAATTAATCATTTTTTCTTACCTTCAAAAATTTGACTCTTTTTTCCCTGTGGGCTGTTAGGCTCGCAGGGGCTGAAAATGCTTCATTTTATTGCGTCATTCTTGGCGCTGATTTTTTTGGCGCAAAAATTCATTTCCGTTTCCGGCGTCATACGTGTCGCCGGAAGTTGCGTCATTTTTTTTTTTTTTCAAATAGTTTTTATTTGTTTTTTTAGCAATATATAACAATAAATGGGGACTCGCAGGACCCCTGCAAATTTCAGTGCAAAACATGTAAAAAAGTGTTAAGGAAAAATTACAACTGAGGTATTCAAGACTCAGAAATGATGCCAGTACATTTTCCAAACAGCTGTAAAAGATGGATAAAAGGGAGGGGTGGGGGGGTGGGGTTCATCTGAGAGGATGGGAGGGAGAGGGGAGGAGGGGCGGGGGGGTATACTACAGGGAGTCGCTAGAGGCGCCTGGTGCAAGGAATCTTAATCTCTAACCTGGGGGAGCCATGAGGTGTTATGTATATCTGTCCAGTCCGCCCAAACCATTTCAAAAAGGTCACTTTTATCCAGACTGTAAAATATGTCCTTTTCCATGGCGTGTAAGTAAGCCATTGTTTTGAGGGTATCAGGCCAGCGGGGGGGGGGGATATTTGTTTCCAGTGCCTGGCGATATTAGTTTTAACCGACGACAGGAGATAAACGCAGAGAATCTGCTGGTGTTTAGGAAGGGCCTGTAAGTTTAGGTGCAGAAGTGCAGTGGCAGGGGTTTTTGGCAGCTGAATCCCTAGAGAAGACAGAGTACGAAAGCAGATATTCCACAGGGGGATCAACTTAGGGCAATCCCACCATATATGAAGCATATTTCCGTGGGAGCCACATTCTCTCCAGCAATGCGGAGAAGATGTCGAGAACATCTTAGATAACCGAGCAGGGACCAAATACCATTGGGAAATGACTTTATAATAGGTTTCAAACATTGTCACACAATGTAATGATTTTTTAGTTAAGGTAAGGGACCTCTGCCAGGCATCTGCCGGGATTCGGGAGTGAAGAATAGTGTCCCACTTACGTAAATGTGGGGCCAAGTCTGGGGGCATATTACCGTCCAGCAAGCAATAGTGTCTTGAAAGAGGTTTGTGGAGTCTACGTCCACTTTTCCAAACAGTCTCCCATGGGGTAAGCTGACGCGGAGCAGAGGGAAAGAAACCCCAGCTAGAGAGGAAACTCTTGATCCTTGTAAACTCAAATAAGAGGTAGGGTGGGATGTCTTCGCCTGGTCTGTCTTTAGACAACGATAGATATCCGTCCTCGTTAGTCTCTGACCAAAAGTCTGAAACAAGTTTTACACCCAGCCTAGCCCACGTATTGGGGTGTGTTTCTGTTAGACCTGTAAAGAGGCCTGGAATGGAAGTAATCGGGGAGGGGTGCGGCGCTATTAGTTTACGGTGCCGGATCTTATCCCATACTGCCAGGCATTCCAAAACTACAAAGTTATGTATCTGTAGGGTTCTGCGGCTATGGACCGGAGTCCAGATGAGGTCTTTTAGGTAGATATCGAATGGTAATGAGGCTTGCTCAATGTCTCTCCACCTGTCTTGTGAGTGAAGCACTCCCCACTGGGAGATGTGCGTGAGCATGGCACCCTCATAGTACTTTACTATGGATGGGGAAGCCAGACCACCAAGTTGGACAGGGAACTGCAAAGTTCCGTGGGCTATTCTAGGTGTTTTATTTTGCCAAATAAATTTTGTGCATTCACTTTGAAACTGCAACAAAAGATGGGTGGGAATTCTGATTGGGAGGCATCTGAAAATATAGGTGAGCCGAGGGAGGAACGACATCTTAAGGGACGCTATGCGGCCCATCCAAGAGATGTTCTTATGATCCCAAACATGCTTTAGCCCTCTCAAGTCCGCCAAGAGGGGTAAATAGTTATCCTTCACCATCTGCTTCAAGTCGTTAGAGATTCGGACTCCCAGGTGAGTAATCCCTTTGCTAGACCATTTAAAGTCAAACTGACTTTGGAGGGCTGAAACATATGTTTGTGGGAAGCCCCATAAGTAAATTTCCGTTTTGGGGGTGTTCAGCTTGTAAAAGGAAAGGGAGCCAAAGACCTCAAGAATCTTCAGAAGTCTAGGTATTGTGCGGAGCGGATCTGCAGAGAATACGGTCACATCATCCGCAAACAGGGCGATGTTATGTTTGGAGCCCGAGAGTGTGATTCCTACTATGTCCCTATCAGTACGTATTGTTTCCGCTAGCGGCTCGATTGCCAATGCAAACAGGAGCGGAGAAAGTGGGCAGCCTTGCCTCGTGCCATTAAAAATGGGGAACGAGGACTAGTGGAACCCTACTCCCCTGACCGTTGCCGTGGGGTTGGAGTATAAAGCTTGGATCGCGAGGCAGATGTCTGATGGGAATTTAAAGGCGACAAGAGTTTCCCACAGGTAACTCCATCTAACCCTATCAAAAGCCTTCTCGGCATCCAGAGAGATAACCGAGAAGGGCTTGTTCATTCTTGTTGATTCGCAGGTGATATTGATAAGGCGTCTAGTGTTATCCGGGCCTTCACGATTAAGTACAAATCCCACCTGGTCTGGGTTGACTAGGATGGGCAGAAGTTTGCATAGTCGATTAGCGAGAAGTTTGGAATAAATTTTTATATCAACATTTATAAGCGAGATGGGCCTATAATTGGGGCAGAAGGAGGGGTCCCTATTTGGCTTGGGAATCATGATGATTTCAGCCTCCAAGAATTCACGATTGAAACTACCCTCTTGCCTGGCAGTATTAAAAAATCTAAGAAGAAGCGGGATTAGTTCTTGACTATAAGTTTTGTAGAACTGTGCGGGGAACCCATCTGGGCCGGGGGCCTTAAGAGGTTTAAGGCGCTGGATGACCTGCTTGATTTCCAGCTGGGTAAATGGGTTGGACAGTGACTCTTGTTGTTCCGTGGTTAAGGACGGCAACTTTAGGGACTCTAGAAATGTTTTAATCTGTTGAGTGGAGGCAGGGGCTTTAATTTCATTGCCCTCAAGATTGTAGAGTTTAGAATAATAGTCTGAGAAACATTCCCCTATCTGTGAGGGTAGTTTATGAGTCTTGTTGTTGTGAATGATTTGGTGTATGCGGGAAGAGCTATTCCGCTGACGCAATTTGTGTGCTAACAGAGTGTCGGCCCTATTGCCCTTATAATAAAATAATTGCTTAAGTTTTGTAAGGTTCTCTTGGGTGCGCCTCAACTCTAGCTGGTTAATATGTGCACGTACGGCTGAGATCTGGGAGGTCAGTACTTCAGAGACTTTAGCTCTATTGGAGGATTCAAGTAGCCGAAGCTTGCAGTGGGCTTGGGCTAAGGAGAGTCCAGCAAGTTTCCTAAGGCGAGCCTGCTTGCGGATAATATAACCTCTGGAGACCGCCTTGATGGCGCCCCAGAGGGTATCATCAGATGTCTGACCATTGTCATTAAGTCGGATAAGTTCTATAAGATCTCTGCGTAGTTCTTCCCTGAAGGGGATGTCTGCTAGGATGTTATGTGGAAGAGACCACCTACTTTTATGAAGACAGGGGTCACTAGTGTGAAGATCTACAAGCACAGGGTCATGATCTGACCAAGAGCAGAGGGGAATACTAGATTGGAGTACTGAGTCCAGGGTCGTTGCCGAACAGAAAATATGGTCTAACCTAGAATAGGTTTTGTGTACCTGGGAGAAGTGGGTGAAGTCCCTGTCTGTGGTGTGTAATGATCGCCAGATGTCAAAATAACCAAATTCAGACATGATGGATTTAAAGCGTGTGGAGAGGAGAGTTAGTTGGGGGGTGATCTTGGTTGGGGATAACGTCTTGCGGTCAAGTTTAGTGTCCCAAATCATGTTGTAGTCTCCCGCTATTATAACTCTGCCCTGTTTGTGGTGGTCAATTAATCTCAGGATTTTTCTAAGGCAAGCAGGCTGTTGGGTATTGGGAAGGTATATAGAAACTAGGGTGTGCATGACGTGATCAAGCTTGCAGATTACTATGGTGTATCTAGCCTGGGGGTCCCTTATTACCTCAATTTCCTCATAAGCTACCCTTCTGTGAATCAGGACCGCAGTCCCTCAAGCTTTTTTTGTAAATGAAGAGCATTCTATGGTCGTGTATGAGCGAGAATGAAATCTATGGGGAGCATCTAACAGCCAGTGCGTTTCTTGAAGAAACACTATATCGGGGTTATGATGATTAAGCATGCGAGTGAGTAGGCTCCTTTTGAAGGGAGAGTTTAAGCCCCTGGAATTATGTGTGCATACTCGTAGTCGGGACATAGTTCACTTCTAGCCCAGGGGGGTGGGTGGGCAGCGGGGGTATCTGGAAGGTTTAGGTTAAAGGCTTGGACAAAGGTATATAGGGAGAATGGGAGGGGGGGAGGGTTATTCAGAATGTGAGGTGGAAATGTACTGACAACACAGGTGGAACTAGTCCACCTAGGCGGAACCCTGGTGTGGGTTAACCTATGGGGGGGGGAGCTAAGAGCAAATGTGTGAGAGGAGCTGGAAGGTCCAGCCCCACTCCGCTGGCTAAGTAACTAGATAATGAGGAATGAAACAAGGTGCAATAAAATGTAAACCTGTGGGCCCCAAAAGGGGGCGTGACAAAAGCGTAATTAACTAAAATGAGTACAGGAACCTGATAGTAATCATTGGATACAATAAGCTAACAACATGTACATGCCACCACAAAGCAAAAGAATCTGGTTTCATATAATTAAAGATTGCATAATTTGGATAATGCGGACCCCATTCAAAGGCACAACATAATAACAACAAAGGGTGAGAAGATTGGGGTGAGGGCATTTTGTCCAGTCGTACCTGTAGAAATATATAGCATAGTGAGCTCAGAGGGCTGACATGAAACGACAGAATGTGACGAACGAGATGGAACTCGTATTTGCAGTTAATGCAGGTCTCACTCAGTAACACGTCTGCGTGTCAGCATAAAATAGAATGAGCAGAGGTGAGGACATTATATCGTGTCATGTCAGTATTATGTAAGACTAGGTGGGCTGAAAGAGCTAACATGAGACATCAGGAGGCAATGGACAGTGAAAACACATAAATCAAACATGAAACACTAGCAAGTGGGGATATATGAGTGAGAAGTCACAATTTTCAGACACTATGGCTCCTACTCCGTTACTTGTTAACACATCAATACAAGGCAATGAGAGTAGGGGAAGCATATTGTATCCTATCAGACCTGTAAAATATAACAGAAGTTGTCTCATGTTCAGGTGGGTGAAGACTCTAGTTGGGTTTCATCAGTAGATTGCTGAGTTCTCATCCTCTTAGGCCTTTGTTCCTTAACCGACCATTCGGGGGCTGTGACTCTCAGCTTAGATTGCACAACTGGAGGTCCCCGTGGGTCTATTGCCATGAGGCCCCATTGGCCAAGGAGGGAAGTCCCTTGAGAAAGAGAGGTCACGGTGATTGACTTGTTGTCTTTTGTGATTATTAGTTTAGTAGGGTAGCCCCACCTGTACTTGATGTTCTCCCTGCGAAGAATCTGTGTGACTGGCTGGAAATATCTCCGGTGTTGGAGAGTGTGTGCGGATAGATCGGGCAGCAGTTGTATGTCTTTAAATCTTTCTGATGTTTGCGGCTTCCGAAAGGCCGCCTGCATGAGTCTGTCCTTAAAGATAAAACTGTGGAAACAGACTATGACATCTCTCGGCTTCTCCTGAGAAACAGTTCTAGGGCGAAGGGCTCTATGGGCCCTTTCCATGGTGTCTGTCAGCCCCTCTGTTGAACCCAGCAGTTCTTTAAAAAGATCTTTCAGGAAACTTTGTATCTCTGCCGGTTGGATATCCTCAGGTATTCCTCTAAACCTTATGTTGTTTCTGCGTGCCCTATCCTCCACATCGGCCAGTTTGAACTCCAGCTGGCTGATTTGATCCGCAAGAGATTCTGAGTTGGACAATAAATTTGTATGGTCAGTGGCAAGATCGTCCTGTTTTCTTTCCAGGGAGTCTACTCTGTCCCCTATCTCAGAGATGTCTTTACGGAGTTCAGCATGATTGCGTTGGATTTCTTTGGTTATGGAGATAGTTTGGTTTGCAAGCATTTTTTTAAGTGTTGCTTCCGTTATTAGGTGTTGTGATTTCACTTGAGGCGTGAGGTCGGGTTGGGAACCATCTCCCAGAGACTCCGACTCACTCAGACCTTCATTGGAGTCCTCATTCTGGTCTTTGGGGTGTTGCGTGAAATGATCCAGGACTGTTTTTTTCACAGAACCTGGCGGCTTCGAGTGCCTCCTGGCGTTGTGTGGCATTTTCATAAGAGGAGAGAGAGCCTCTGGTTGAACCAGTGAGCCCGAATTGGGGATAAATGAGAGGGCTATTGGACCCCACAGGCTAATAAAAATAAAAAGAGGATAATACACATGCACAGTAGTGTTACGTAATGGAGTAGGGCCAGCCGTCCACCCGTAACCTCTATCTCCCCATAGCGGCGTTTATGGGCCACATACTGCCCCACAAGACTTTGTATGTATCAAAAGATGCCGACTAAGGTGGAGAGAGAGGCCAGGCAGGCGTCTTATTAATATTACCCTTATACTTATAAAGAGATGCTGCTGAAATTCTGAAGGGGGGGGTAAGCCCCCCGGACTCGGGGAAGGAGGGATACGACCCGGAGGAAGGGGAAAAGGAGAGTGGTGGTGACCAGCCCGCGTAAGCAGGCCGGAAAGGAAGAGTCCGAGAGGAGGGGGTCAGTGGTAGAAATTGAAAACAACACACATATGGGCGACTAAGCCCAGAGTACCTAAAACAGTTATTTCTGTCAGTCAGCGCACAGGGTGAGAAGCGAAATATACTCTCACTATTATTCAAAGGGTTACATAAGTGCGGCAAACGGGCAGGAACAACTGGATCCAAACAAGTTAGATATCAAACGTCCTGTGAAAGGAAAAGAGTAAGTTAAGCAAGGTCACCACACTAAATAGTACACAACAAGACACTCCACTCTGAGCTGGGCTGCAGAGAAACAATAGCTGATGCAGCAGCACAATAAGACACAATTCAACAGCAGTGGCCTCAGTTCATGAGAACAGCATTAATTAAGATCAAGGTTTGTCACCTAGTAGGTTCTGTGCTTTAAGGGACTTGAAAAGAGTCCTGGGGTGTAGCCTTGCAATTGTGATCTTGGATAAAACCTCCAGGCCACACTTTAGAAATTAGATCCCAATACAGGTTTTTTAGAGCCAGCAGGCTGCTTGAAATAACCACAAACAGGGTTCAAATAGAGGAAAATATGTAGGATTATCTTTGGTATTGCTTCTCAATAAAAGTTTGTGTTAGATACCTGCCCTCTTGCCAGTGTGTTGCTCCTTCCTTAGGTGGGATCGCTAAGATGTGGAATTAGCAATGTGAGGTAGGCTGATAGGGAGATTATTAATCCAGTTTGCTGCCACGTGTGAGTAAAACTGCCCTGAATGGGATATCTGGCTTCCAAAATTAGACAGAAAAAACTTAGTTGTGTGGTAACTAGCTAGAGTAGGAGAGATCACAATATATCCTAGATTGTTTTTTGTATCGCAACTAAAGTCTGTATTGGGCTATGCTGCCTGTGCTAGTAACAGGCTGTTGAAAATTCTGCTGCAGTTTCTTAAGTTTTTTTAATCTAGTCGATGGCAAACCAAATGTCCTTTTCCAGAGAAAAAAGAACTCTCCATGCTGCAATTTTAAAAGTTGAGCGGCTTATGTTTCAGTTTAATCTGATTGAGTCATGCTGTGTTGTAGTGGTGCGCTAAAATGGCGTTTCGCGCCACAACCTAAAAAGTCTATCTCTTCTCATGTACCTTCTGCTTAGTTTAGGGCGGCCACAGCAATTGAAAAGAGAAAGTGTTCGTGCAGATTGATAATTGTGTTAAGTCAATGCCTACTCACTGTGTCCCAGTTGCTTGGTCAATTTGAGAAAGACTCTCCCTGCAGCGTGTCCCGCAGCTCTCCAGTGCTTGCCGTGAGCTGAATTGCTGTGTTGCTGCTGCGCTTGGTTAGCTGGGCACCGGAGCGGATCCCCGACCCTCCGGTGCTGGTGGAGATTGAACGTCTCAGTTGTTGTGAGCTGGAGTACTGCAGGTAGTACACGAGACTATCAGGCAAGGTCTCTATGTGATCCCAGTAGTTAGGCCTCCAAACCGGACTGGCGAGCCAAAGTGCCCTAGTAAGTCACGGAAGTTTCGTTCTCCAGCCACTAAGTGAGGATAATACTCAGAGAGCCTTCCCTAATAGAAAAAGCCAACTTTTTTGGCAAATATTAGTAGCTGTTTTGTAAATTATATATTGGTTACGGAGGAGCTCCGTTATGCTGCGACTGGTCTGTGCGGCTGCTGGCTCCGCCCCCTCAGTTGCGTCATTTTTTGACGTTATTTTGCACCAAAAATGTCGGCGTTCCGGATGTGGCGTCATTTTTGGCGCCAAAAGCATTTAGGCGCCAAATAATGTGGGCGTCTTATTTGGCGCTAAAAAATAAGGGCGTCGCTTTTGTCTCCACATTATTTAAGTCTTATTTTTCTTTGCTTCTGGTTGCTAGAAGCTTGTTCTTTGGCATTTTTTCCCATTCCTGAAACTGTCATTTAAAGAATTTGATCAATTTTGCTTTATATGTTGTTTTTTCTCTTACATATTGCAAGATGTCTCACGTTGCATCTGAGTCAGAAGATACTACAGGAAAATCGCTGTCTAGTGCTGGATCTACCAAAGCTAAGTGTATCTGCTGTAAACTTTTGGTAGCTATTCCTCCGGCTGTTGTTTGTATTAATTGTCATGACAAACTTGTTAATGCAGATAATATTTCCTTTAGTAAAGTACCATTGTCTGTTGCAGTTCCTTCAACATCTAAGGTGCAGAATGTTCCTGATAACATAAGAGATTTTGTTTCTGAATCCATCAAGAAGGCTATGTCTGTTATTTCTCCTTCTAGTAAACGTAAAAAATCTTTTAAAATTTCTCTCCCTACAGATGAATTTTTAAATGAACATCATCATTCTGATTCTGATGACTCTTCTGGTTCAGAGGATTCTGTCTCAGAGATTGATGCTGATAAATCTTCATATTTATTTAAAATGGAATTTATTCGTTCTTTACTTAAAGAAGTTCTAATTGCTTTAGAAATAGAGGATTCTGGTCCTCTTGATACTAATTCTAAACGTTTAGATAAGGTATTTAAATCTCCTGTGGTTATTCCAGAAGTTTTTCCTGTTCCTAAGGCTATTTCTGCAGTAATTTCCAAAGAATGGGATAAACTGGGTAATTCATTTACTCCTTCTAAACGTTTTAAGCAATTATATCCTGTACCGTCTGACAGGTTAGAATTTTGGGACAAAATCCCTAAAGTTGATGGGGCTATTTCTACCCTTGCTAAACGTACTACTACTCCTACGTCAGATGGTACTTCGTTTAAAGATCATTTAGATAGGAAAATTGAATCCTTTCTAAGAAAAGCTTATCTGTGTTCAGGTAATCTTCTTAGACCTGCTATATCATTGGCTGATGTTGCTGCAGCTTCAACTTTTTGGTTGGAAACTTTAGCGCAACAAGTAACAAATAATGATTCTCATGATATTATTATTCTTCTTCAGCATGCTAATAATTTTATCTGTGATGCCATTTTTGATATTATCAGAGTTGATGTCAGGTTTATGTCTCTAGCTATTTTAGCTAGAAGAGCTTTATGGCTTAAGACTTGGAATGCTGATATGGCTTCTAAATCAACTCTACTTTCCATTTCTTTCCAGGGTAACAAATTATTTGGTTCTCAGTTGGATTCTATTATCTCAACTGTTACTGGTGGGAAAGGAACTTTTTTACCACAGGATAAAAAATCTAAAGGTAAAAACAGGGCTAATAATCGTTTTCGTTCCTTTCGTTTCAACAAAGAACAAAAGCCTGATCCTTCATCCTCAGGAGCAGTTTCAGTTTGGAAACCATCTCCAGTCTGGAATAAATCCAAGCCTGCTAGAAAGGCGAAGCCTGCTTCTAAGTCCACATGAAGGTGCGGCCCTCATTCCAGCTCAGCTGGTAGGGGGCAGGTTACGTTTTTTCAAAGAAATTTGGATCAATTCTGTTCACAATCTTTGGATTCAGAACATTGTTTCAGAAGGGTACAGAATTGGTTTCAAGATGAGACCTCCTGCAAAGAGATTTTGTCTTTCCCGTGTCCCAGTAAATCCAGTGAAAGCTCAAGCATTTCTGAATTGTGTTTCAGATCTAGAGTTGGCTGGAGTAATTATGCCAGTTCCAGTTCCGGAACAGGGGATGGGGTTTTATTCAAATCTCTTCATTGTACCAAAGAAGGAGAATTCCTTCAGACCAGTTCTGGATCTAAAAATATTGAATCGTTATGTAAGGATACCAACGTTCAAGATGGTAACTGTAAGGACTATCTTGCCTTTTGTTCAGCAAGGGAATTATATGTCCACAATAGATTTACAGGATGCATATCTGCATATTCCGATTCATCCAGATCATTATCAGTTCCTGAGATTCTCTTTTCTGGACAAGCATTACCAGTTTGTGGCTCTGCCGTTTGGCCTAGCTACAGCTCCAAGAATTTTTACAAAGGTTCTCGGTGCCCTTCTGTCTGTAATCAGAGAACAGGGTATTGTGGTATTTCCTTATTTGGACGATATCTTGGTACTTGCTCAGTCTTTACATTTAGCAGAATCTCATACGAATCGACTTGTGTTGTTTCTTCAAGATCATGGTTGGAGGATCAATTTACCAAAAAGTTCTTTGATTCCTCAGACAAGGGTAACCTTTCTGGGTTTCCAGATAGATTCAGTGTCCATGACTCTGTCTTTAACAGACAAGAGACGTCTAAAATTGATTGCAGCTTGTCGAAACCTTCAGTCACAATCATTCCCTTCGGTAGCCTTATGCATGGAAATTCTAGGTCTTATGACTGCTGCATCGGACGCAATCCCCTTTGCTCGTTTTCACATGCGACCTCTTCAGCTCTGTATGCTGAAACAATGGTGCAAGGATTACACAAAGGTATCTCAATTAATATCTTTAAAACCGATTGTTCGACACTCTCTAACGTGGTGGACAGATCACCATCGTTTAATTCAGGGGGCTTCTCACAGGTTGGGGAGCTGTGTGGGGATCTCTGACGGCACAAGGAGTTTGGGAATCTCAGGAGGTGAGATTACCGATCAATATTTTGGAACTTCGTGCAATTTTCAGAGCTCTTCAGTTTTGGTCTCTTCTGAAGAGAGAATCGTTCATTTGTTTTCAGACAGACAATGTCACAACTGTGGCATACATCAATCATCAAGGAGGGACTCACAGTCCTCTGGCTATGAAAGAAGTATCTCAAATTTTGGTTTGGGCGGAATCCAGCTCCTGTCTAATATCTGCGGTTCATATCCCAGGTATAGACAATTGGGAAGCGGATTATCTCAGTTGCCAAACGTTGCATCCGGGCGAATGGTCTCTTCACCCAGAGGTATTTCTTCAGATTGTTCAAATGTGGGAACTTCCAGAAATAGATCTGATGGCGTCTCATCTAAACAAGAAACTTCCCAGGTATCTGTCCAGATCCCGGGATCCTCAGGCGGAGGCAGTGGATGCATTATCACTTCCTTTGAAGTATCATCCTGCCTATATCTTTCCGCCTCTAGTTCTTCTTCCAAGAGTAATCTCCAAGATTCTGAAGGAATGCTCGTTTGTTCTGCTGGTAGCTCCGGCATGGCCTCACAGGTTTTGGTATGCGGATCTTGTCCGGATGGCTTCTTGCCAACCGTGGACTCTTCCGTTAAGACCAGACCTTCTGTCTCAAGGTCCTTTTTTCCATCAGGATCTGAAATCCTTAAATTTAAAGGTATGGAGATTGAACGCTTGATTCTTGGTCACAGAGGTTTCTCTGACTCTGTGATTAATACTATGTTACAGGCTCGTAAATCTGTATCTAGAGAGATATATTATAGAGTCTGGAAGACTTATATTTCTTGGTGTCTTTCTCATCATTTTTCTTGGCATTCTTTTAGAATACCGAGAATTTTACAGTTTCTTCAGGATGGTTTAGATAAGGGTTTGTCCGCAAGTTCCTTGAAAGGACAAATCTCTGCTCTTTCTGTTCTTTTTCACAGAAAGATTGCTATTCTTCCTGATATTGATTGTTTTGTACAAGCTTTGGTTCGTATAAAACCTGTCATTAAGTCAATTTCTCCTCCTTGGAGTTTGAATTTGGTTCTGGGGGCTCTTCAAGCTCCTCCGTTTGAACCTATGCATTCATTGGACATTAAATTACTTTCTTGGAAAGTTTTGTTCCTTTTGGCCATCTCTTCTGCCAGAAGAGTTTCTGAATTATCTGCTCTTTCTTGTGAGTCTCCTTTTCTGATTTTTCATCAGGATAAGGCGGTGTTGCGAACTTCTTTTGAATTTTTACCTAAAGTTGTGAATTCCAACAACATTAGTAGAGAAATTGTGGTTCCTTCATTATGTCCTAATCCTAAGAATTCTAAGGAGAAATCGTTGCATTCTTTGGATGTTGTTAGAGCTTTGAAATATTATGTTGAAGCTACTAAGTCCTTCCGAAAGACTTCTAGTCTATTTGTTATCTTTTCCGGTTCTAGAAAAGGCCAGAAAGCTTCTGCCATTTCTTTGGCATCTTGGTTGAAATCTTTAATTCATCTTGCATATGTTGAGTCGGGTAAAACTCCGCCTCAGAGGATTACAGCTCATTCTACTAGGTCAGTTTCTACTTCCTGGGCGTTTAGGAATGAAGCTTCGGTTGATCAGATTTGCAAAGCAGCAACTTGGTCTTCTTTGCATACTTTTACTAAATTCTACCATTTTGATGTATTTTCTTCTTCTGAAGCAGTTTTTGGTAGGAAAGTACTTCAGGCAGCGGTTTCAGTTTGAATCTTCTGCTTATGTTTTTCATTAAACTTTATTTTGGGTGTGGATTATTTTCAGCAGGAATTGGCTGTCTTTATTTTATCCCTCCCTCTCTAGTGACTCTTGTGTGGAAAGATCCACATCTTGGGTAATCATTATCCCATACGTCACTAGCTCATGGACTCTTGCTAATTACATGAAAGAAAACATAATTTATGTAAGAACTTACCTGATAAATTCATTTCTTTCATATTAGCAAGAGTCCATGAGGCCCGCCCTTTTTTTGTGGTGGTTATGATTTTGTATAAAGCACAATTATTCCAATTCCTTATTTTTTATGCTTTCGCACTTTTTTATCACCCCACTTCTTGGCTATTCGTTACACTGAATTGTGGGTGTGGTGAGGGGTGTATTTATAGGCATTTTGAGGTTTGGGAAACTTTGCCCCTCCTGGTAGGAATGTATATCCCATACGTCACTAGCTCATGGACTCTTGCTAATATGAAAGAAATGAATTTATCAGGTAAGTTCTTACATAAATTATGTTTTTCCTAATTGGCTTTAATAGATAACAACTGCAAAACAATTCACTTTATACTAACTTAATGGCCATGATTATCCTTGTTGTCTGCCGACTCAAACTTATTTGGCTCCTCCAAATAAGGTGAGTGTTGGGTGCAGTTTTTCTATTGAAAACCATGTGCAGTAAACAGGATTTTATTTTGATAAACAAATGTTTACACTTGGCTGATATGTTATTCTATAGGACAGTAACAGAAATGTCTCCTAATTACAAGGTGTTTACTGTCCCTTTAAGTTCTAACAAAACTCCCATTATAAATCCTGAGTTTCCAGTGCTTATATGTTGGGAATAGATTATTAAAATGTCATGAACTGCTTTGGTCTGGTAATATCTACAGAGCTATGGCTGAGCCTCAGGATCATGTCATGTGATTACCTATGTGGTTACCAGCCATACTAATTAGCATATGTAATTGTGCAGTGTAGCTAAGAAACTACAGGTGCTAGGTCTACCCACATTTAGAAGTCTTTATGTCTGTATCAATTTTATATTAATTGTAGCTGATCTGAACCATACAAATAGGGTGTCCAGTATTTTAGCAGGCTGTCCAGTACAATCTGTACTAAAATACTGGACACTTAAAGACCCCTGTCAGCTAAATGTAAAGGGCCTTCTAGGCCTTTATGCATTAGAAATATGGCTCTGTAAAAATAAGTTACACTGTGCAATTTCTTTTATATGTGTTTTAGGCAAACATGGGGTTTGTTCAATCATTGCTGGGTGTTTACTTCTGGTAGCCAAAGGGGTCACATCACTACTACATACATGTGTTACTGGCAACCAAGGGGATAAAATGACTGCTTAGTTGTGAAAAATATATGTGGTGGTATCAAGGGTGGGGCCTAAGGTTGAGCTTTTGTGGGGACCTTGTGTGAACCCAGCTACAACCCGTGTCCAGTCACCTATAGGTTGTCCGGTATTTTTATAGCGCACAGCTGGCAACCCTAGCCTAAGGACACAATAGAAGATTAGTACAATCACGTTTACAGCTTACATTTATATTCTAACATTATACTATACTAGTACTAAAGCTTTTGTACACGGGCCATTTTTTGCAGTACAGCGGTCCCACCCCTTGCTCTCTCCCCCCTCTCTTTTGCTCTCTCTCCCCCCTCTCTTTTGCTTTCTCTCGACCCTCTCCTTTGCGCTCTCTCCCCCCTCTTTGGCTCTATCCCCCCTCTTTGGCTCTCTCTCTCCCCCCTTTCTTTTGCTCTCTCTCTGCCCCCTCTTTTGTTCTCTCTCCCCCCTCTTTGGCTCTCTCCCCCCTTTCTTTTGCTCTCTCTACCCCCTCTTTTGTTATTTCTCCCCCCTCTTTGGCTCTCTCCCCCCTTTCTTTTGTTTTCTCTCCCCCCTCTTTTGCTCTCTTTCCCCCCTCTTTGGGTCTCTCCCCTCTTTTGCTCTCTCTCCTCTTTGGCTCTCTTTCCTCTTTTGCTCTCTCTCTCCCCCCTCTTTGGCTCTCTCTCTCCCCTCTTTTGCTCTCTCCCCCCTCTATTTGGCTCTCTCCCCCCTCTTTGGCTCTCTCTCACCCCTTTTTATGGCTCTCTCACCCCCTCTTTGGCCCTTCTCCCCCCCTCTTTGGCCCTCTCCCCCCCTCTTTGGCTCTCACCCCCCTCTATTTGGCTCTCTCCCCCCTCTTTGGCTCTCTCTCCCCCCTCTTTGGATCTCTCTCCCCCCTCTTTGGCCCTTCTCCCCCCCCTCTTTGGCCTTTCTCCCCCCCCCCCTTTCTTTTGCTCTCCCCCCTCTCTTGCTCCCTCTCTGGCTCTGTCTTTCAAACCCTTTGACTCTCTGACCACGCCCCCATCGCAGCACCCTTCCGGCCACACCCCATCGTGGCAACACCCATCCGGCCACACCCATCACACGCCCGGTCACGCCCCTCGTCACGCCAGACCACGTCCCTCATCACGCCCGGTCGCTCCCTAAGGGTAAGTTTAAAGCTCCCAATAGTTTTTGTTCCTTTTGTCAGAATAGAGAACAAAAAACGTCTCCTTCCACTATGGCCTCTGGCTCTAGTTGGAGACCATCTCCGAATTGGAATCAATTCAAGCTTTATAAGAAACCAAATCCAGCCCCTAAGACTGCTTGAAATTGCGGCCCTCAAACCAGTTCAACTGGTGGGGGGAAGATTGAAATTATTTCTAGACATTTGGACAGATTCTGTTCAAAATCAGTGGATTCAGGATATTGTTTCTCAAGGGTATCGAATAGTTTTCAGAATAAGACCTCCCATGGGAAGATTCTTTCTTTCTCATGTTCCAACAAACCCTGTGAAGGCTCAGGCTTTTCGGAAGTGTGTTTCAGACCTAGAGCTTTCAAGGGTGATTGTCCCAGTTCCTCAGCAGGAACAGGGTTTGGGTTTTTATTCAAATCTGTTCATTGTCCCAAAGAAAGAAGATTTATTGAGACCAATCCTGGATCTGAAAATGTTAAATCGGATTGTAAGAGTCCCAACTTTCAAGATGGTGACTAAAAGGACTATTCTGCCTTTTGTTCAGCAGGGTCATTTCATATCCACAATAGACTTACAGGACGCTTATCTTCACATTCCGATTCATCCAGACCACTATCATTTTCTGAGATTCTCTTTTCTAGACAAGCATTACCAATTTGTCACTCTTCCGTTTGGTCTGGCGACAGCTCCAAGTATCTTCTCGAAGGTTCTCGGTGCCTTTTTATCTTTAATCAGAGAGCAGGGTATTTGGATGATTTCTTGGTACTAGCTCAATCTTTTCATTTATCAGAATCTCACACGTAACAACTAGTGTGGTTTCTTCAAAGACATAGTTGGAGGATCAATTTACAAAAGAATTTCTTGATTCCTCAGACAAGGGTCACCTTTTTAGGTTTCCAGATAGATTCAGTGTCCATGACTCTTTCACTAACAGACAAAAGACAAATGAAGTTGGTTTTAGCTTGTCTAAACCTTCAGTCTCTATCATTCCCTTCAGTGACTACTGTATGTGCATGGAAGTTTAAGGTCTCATGACTGCAGCATCGGATGCGATCCTCTTTGCTCGTTTTCATATGAGGCCTCTACAGCCAATGGTGCAGGTATTATACTCAGATATCACAGTTGATATACTTAAATCCCAACACTAAACTCTCTCTGACTTAGTGGTTAAACCATCATCTTATTGTTCAAGGGGCCTCCTTTGTTCGTCCTTCCTGGACTGTGATCTCAACAGATGCAAGTCTTACAGGTTGGGAAGCTGTCTGGGGGTCTCTGACAGCACAAGGGGTTTGGAATCCTCAAGAGGCAAGGTAACCAATCAATATTTTAGAACTCTGTGCTATTTTCAGAGCTCTTCAGGCTTGGCCTCTATTGAAGAGAGAACCTTACATTCGTTTTCAGACAGACAATACTTTATACTCCTTTTTCTACACCTCACTACTTGGCTATACATTAAACTGAGGTATGAGTGAGGTGGGAGGTGTACTTATAGACATTTTGAGGTTTGGGAAACTTTGCCCCCTCCTGGTAGGAATGTATATCCCATACGTCACTATCTCATGGACTCTTGCCACTATGAAAGAAATTCATTTATCAGGTAAGTTCTTACATAAATTATGTTTTTACTGCAATTACCTTGTATCTAAGCTTCTGCTGACTGGCTCCTTATCTCATATCTTTTGACAGACTTGCATTTTAGGCAATTAGTGCTGACTCTTAAATATGCATAACACGCTCTAGCTGTAGATAAGAAAGTCATTTAAAATGACATGCTATCTGAATCATGCAAGTTTAATTTGAACTTTACTATCCCTTTAAACAACGTATATACATCTATCATATACCCACAATCCCCCAGATCCTATAGGTGTATTATTGATTTGTTTGATTCAATATTGTATTGTAAGAATAGGGGTTGAGTATCTGTTGACACGTTAATTGTATTGTTATACATTACTGTTTTTTAAGGGATCATTTACATTACACCTTCAATGTAGGTGTCAATGCTTATATATCGCTGGTATCAGATCAGCATTGCCACTTACTGAAATGTATTGTAAAATGCCTCTCGGCGATGCTGTCTTTAAACAGTACTGTTGGCCCTTTTGAATAACTTGCGGCCACCTCGTTGTACTTTTGATCATCAGGGCCTAAGCAAGGTTATAGCCATTCTTAAAATTCATGCCAGAATAAGCAGGGTCAAAATGGAGAAAACAGGAAAAAATAGAATAATTATTCAAAGACAGGTTAATGGGCAAGAGAGGGTTATTTACTGAGTTAGTAGAAAGAAATAACTACTCCAGATTGAATACTCATTACACAGAACCATTATATGGAATTGCGTGGTAAAAATGGAGAGATAAGGGAACTTTAGTGAATGGTTTCACAGATGCTTTAGTGAATTTAAATATATGTAAATTAGCAATTGCTATTGATTAGTTGATGAGCTTTAAAGAGACAGTAAGAACTTTGAGACTATAATTATGTAAAATAACTATAGTATATTTTCATTATTTATTTTGTCTTATTTTTCTGTAATTTTAAGTTAGAAAATTGTGGATTTCTTTCTAATGACATGGTGAGTCCACAAATCATCTAATTACTATTGGGAATATCACTCTTTCCAAACCTCAAAATGCCTATAAGTACACCTCCCACCTCACTCATACCTCAGTAAGAACTTTGAGACTATAATTATGTAAAATAACTATAGTATACTTTCATTATTTATTTTGTCTTATTTTTCTGTAATTTTAAGTTAGAAAATTGTGGATTTCTTTCTAATGACACGGTGAGTCCATGGACTTGTGTATGTGTGTCTGAGTGTTTGTGTGTGTGTGTCTGAGTGTTTTTGTGTGTGTGTGTCTGAGTGTGTTTCCGAGTGTTTGTGTGTGCATCTGAGTGTGTTTTTAAGTGTTTCTGAGTGTTTGTATGTGTGTGTGCCTGTGTTTTTGTGTTTGTGTGTGTCTGCTTTCTGGGGGGAGGGGGGGTGACACCATAACTTACCGCACCGGGTGACACCAACCCTAGTGATGCCACTGGATTCTTGTCTAGTGCTTCAATCCTCTCCTCGGCCATCAGTGGCTCAGTGTATGGAGTAATCGGTCTGATGGTAGCGGCCATGGACATCATCCCGTTTGCCCGTTTCCACCTCAGACCTCTGCAGTTATGCATGCTCAGGCAGTGGAACGGAGATTATGCGGATCTGTCTCCACGATTACATTTGGATTAGGAGACAAGGGATTCTCTTCTTTGGTGGTTGTCTCAGGATCATCTCTCCCAGGTAACCTGCTTCCGCAGACCCACCTGGGTGATTGTGACAATGGACACCAGCCTACTAGGATGGGGAGCAGTCTGGGGCTCTCTAAAGGCTCAGGGAACATGGACTCGGACGGAGTCAGTTCTGCCCATAAACATTCTGGAGCTGAGAGCAATCTTCAATGCTCTTCTGTTAATAGAAAAGATTGTAACTGTCTGGTTGGAGTGGGAAATAAGCTCACCTTTAAAAACGTTATCCCAAAATGTTTAAAAATTCTAAGTTCAGAAATAAGGTGGCGCAATGTGTAATTGCTAATTCCCAATTCTTGGTAGCCAATATAAATAAAAAAAAAAAATATATATATATATATATATATATATATATATGTATATATATATATATATATATATATATAAAGTAATGAAGAGTGCACTCACCAGGAGTTTTCAAAGTTTTATTCCAATTATGTGAATGTTTTCGGGGGATTAGCCCCTTCCTCAGACATACAAAATACAATATGAGCAAAAACCCACACCAGACACCCTTATAAAGGTGGGCCAGCCAATCACATGCTCTCCACAGTAAGGTGACTCCCACAAGTGAGGACACCCCCATGGCAACAAATGAGTCAGACCCAAATAGCAAAAATAGTGAACATAAATACATAAAATGAACAGCAGGACAAGATTGGTCATAAGCAGGGCAATACAAAATGTATAAGTTAAATAAGTTAAATACATTGTATAGAACAAATCAAAGTTCCTATCCAAATAAGATCAGCATCTTTAAACATTAAATCAATAAATCATGAAAGCACATAAGTACATAGGTAAAGTGCATCAAAGGCATTGAAGGCATTAATGTGTGTTAACATATGGGCATGTCAGAAACTCAGAAGAGGGGGGGGGAGGGGAGGCTATGTGTACACTGTGCTGCAGAAAAGCCAACAGTCAACATCGTTAAACCAAATAATTGCAAGTAATTGAAAATAATTGACAATAATTCAAAGGTCTGCAAATGATGTGTGTCCCCCTAAAAGCATTAGTAACCAATATATACACATGTACCTACCAATGTCTGTAAGGGCCAGGGTTCATATTTGTTTAAGGCAGATGTAAGGCAGTTGCAGAAAATGGCAGTTGCAGAAAAAAACGGGAAATTCAAAAAGGCTCTGTCTGCTGGTTGTCATGGCAACCCATGTATACAAGAAAAGGGGCCATAAAACTATGTAGCAAAGCAGTAGCAGACAATGGAGAGTAGTTATGCACAGAGAAGTGCAACATCACGGCGCTATGTATTCAATTGTTACATTTGTCAGTTTACTACTTATTACATATAGCGATGTGCGTGTATATAGTCAAAAAGGCATATCACATACCAAGGTCCATTATGTTCTCCAGCGCTGTGAAACATCGGGGGGGGGGAGAGAAAAACCGGGAACGTCATTGTAAGCAGCAAGGCAGCGTTACCGGTCGGTTGCCATAGCAACCTAATTAAACAGCTACCATAAGCATTTAAATTACAGCGCTGAGAAGGGTCTTATTAAATAACGATAAAAAGTAAAAAGAAATGTCAGCCAAGAAACAAGTAAAGCCCGTGCCTGATGTCAAAAAATAGCAAAGCATGTAATGTGGTCAGAAGCGGCACCTGGTTGGCTATGTGCATGTAAAAATCATCCTAGGGGATTGTCAATGAAAGTTATATAGTACATTGAAAGTTATATAATACAAGTTATACAATACAATGAAAGTTAGATAATACAATGAGAAGGTGGCAGACCCTCCAGTGGATAAAATATGGGAGGATGTAAGAGCAGATTAAATCAGACATACTTCATTGTATATCACAAATATGAACTACAATTAATCAAGCATTGTAAACATTTGTAAACGTAAATACATATTAGAGCTGTCAAAATGGAAATTGATAGAGTCCCAAAGTCAAAAATCACAAACACACCTGCCAATCTAGATGTGTATTGAGCCCTTTTGGTATTAGGGTCTCCAGAGTATAGGTCCAGCGGGCTTCCTTTCTAAGTAGAAGTGTATTTCTGTCACCCCCCCCCCCCCTGCTAAGGGGAGGGACATGGTCAATAATAGTGTACCTGAGGTCCTTGACTGTGTGGTTGCAGTTGGCCAAATGGCGTGCCACCGGTTGCTCTGAAGTTCCATTTTTATAGCCAATCTGATGGCCGACCGATGGTTAGCCATTCTTGTGCGTAGGTCATCTGTCGTTTTACCCACGAAAAAAAGACCACAAATACAGTGTAGCAAATAAATTATATGTGTAGTGGTACAAGTTAATCTGTATTTGTGGTAGTACTTTTTCCTCTTATGTGGGTGCGTGAAGTAATTGCCAGTTGTTAAGGCACTACACGTAGTGCAGCCGATGCACCTAAATACACCTTTTTTATCCAATTTGAGCCAGGTACCCTTGGTATAACTCTTAACTGGGTCAGTTTTTACCAATATGTCTGGATCTCCTAAAGCCAATGCGGGGTGGGGGCATTTGTTGAAACGGTAAGGCGGGGTCCGTGTTAATGACATGCCAATTGTCCTGTAGGTGTTGGCTGATTTTCTGTTTGTCCCCAGTATAGGTGGTCACAAAGGTCATACTAGGGGTATTTTTATCATCCCTATTAGTATCTTGATTAGTCAATAGTTGTGTTTTTTGTTGTGCCAGAAGTTTTGGAGGATAACCCCGCTGTTTGAATCTATTAGCCATTTCAATTAGTTGTAGATCCTTGTGCGAGTCCAGAGAGTTATTTCTAATGACCCTTTGTAGTTGCGATTTTGGTAATGTGCTTTTTAGCGCTGGGGGATGGCAAGATGTGTAGGATAGGAGTGAATTCCTATCTGTATCTTTCCTGAATAGGGTGGATTGTAGTTTATCACCATCCTTAAACAGGTGTATATCCAAAAAATCAATAGAGGCAAAAGAATAGTTAATTTTAAATTTCAAAGCCATAGATGCACTGTTTAGTTGTTGGAACCAAATGAGTAGTTCTTGTTCTGAACCGCTCCACACCAGTAGCAGGTCATCTATATAGCGTTTGTAGAATTTAATCCGCTGGTCTTTGAATAGGTCCGTATCTGTTGTTTCAAAGTGTGCCATGTAGAGGTTGGCATATGACGGTGCCACATTAGACCCCATGGCGGTCCCTTGTTTCTGTAAGTAGAAATGCTTTTCAAACTTAAAATAGTTTGTTGTTAGGCAGAATTCTAGTAGATGGATCAGTACCTCCACAGGTGGCCCCACATAGGGGTAATGTAGGAGGTGTTGTCTTGTAGCTTCTATACCATCTCTGTGGGGTATAACAGTATAAAGGCTGGTGACATCCAGGGTCACCAGCAGATCTGTATCAGTACAAGAAATGGTGGATAAGCAATCCAAGAGCATAGAAGAATCACGTATAAAACTCTCCATATCCCTGACCAAAGGCTGCAAATAGTAATCCACGAATCTTGCGATGGGTTGGAGAATGGAGCCCATAGCAGAAACAATAGGTCTGCCAGGGGGGACACCATGCTTTTGTGGATCTTTGGTAGCGTGTAAAGGTTTGGAATAATGGGGTGATTCACAAGTAGAAACTCCAAAGTGTTCTGGGAGATGATGCTGTGCTCTGACAATTCTGTAAGGTAGGAGTCAATTTCTGCCTTGTAGGTGTCTGTGGGATCACCCCTGAGCCTGCAATATGTTGTTGTATCACTTAATTGGCCAAGAATTTCAGTCCTGTAGTCACTGTAATTTAAGAGTACTAGTGCTCCACCCTTGTCCGCCTCTCTGATGATTATGGAGTCATCCTCAGTGAGGAGTTTGAGAGCCAATCTTTCTTCCTTTTTCAGGTTGTTAAAGGTGCTGTATCTGTGTTTAGCAATGGATTTTTCCTTACCTGAATATGCCAAACGTGCATAGGTCTGTATGCTAGCATTTTGTGAACCAGGGTCATAGGTTGATTTTTTGCGAAAGGGTTCCATTTCAGATTCTTGTCCCTGGAATCTTTCCTTGAGGCGCAGTTGTCTCTGAAACCTTTGTTGGTCCACAAATAGTTCAAAACTGTCAGTTTGGCAAGTCGGGATAAACGAAAGTCCTTTATTGAGTACACGGAGTTCTATTGCGGTTAATATGTGGTTGCTGAGGTTAACCACTATGTCCTCTGCTAAAATCTCCGTTGTCGTGGGGGTCTTCTGTATGAACCCCCCCCCGCCTTGTGTGGGCCCTCGCCCTAGCCCGTTTTTTGACCGTGTCTGTACTCCACTTGGTGCTTCCAGGGTATCTCTGGTTGGGCCTGCTGCTGGTTCACCATCTGAGCCTGAGCCGGAGCTGTCCACTGTATTGAGATTGCGTGGTCTTTGGTAGCGTTGCCGTCTTGGCCTTGAGTAGTAATCCCTCTGTCTTTCTTGACCAGTTTGCATCCAACGATACACCCTTTTGTCACGGTAATCCTCAATCACGATCTCCATCTTATTATTTTTAAATTCCAATAGTTCAGTCTCATATTTAGTAAGATCCTCTTTTAGTTTATTCATCCATTCTGATGAGGTATCAGCCAGGAGTTTGTTTAGTTGTAGTTGTTCATACTGTGTAATTTCAGCCCTAGTTTGGGCCAGTAATCTTGAGACCTCCTGTATGACCAACAGGATTAGATCCATAGAGCATTTATTCAGGATTTGGCACCATTTTTCACAGAAGGCCGTATTTGTTCTGCCCATAGTAGGTACATTGCGTATCCTAAAGCCTCTGGGTATGTAGCCCTTCCTGTAATATTCAGACAGAAAGGTGCCATGTAGTGTTAAGTCCTGTTCCTTCTGCTTTCATTTCAGCAGGTGTGTGTAAATGTAGAGTGGTGTTTCTCAGTAGTAGAGCCTGTTGTCAAGGCCCCAAAAAGGATTTGAGTGGCATCCTCCTCAGTAAAATGGAAGGTAGTAGCTCCAGCCACTGTACCCTCCGTGGGTATTGCAGGCTCCTGTTGTGACATGCCTTAGTAATTTAGGCCAGTCTGTCCTTGCAAAGTCCTGCTGTGTGGTGAATAAACCACCGCCAACTAAAAACAATGTAGCAAGATGAACGGATATGTCTGATGTTCCAATGGTGACGGGTGCTATAGCCAAAGTATAGATAAAGTTCAAAGTAGACAAGCACTCCAGAAATCCAAATCACATGCCCAGGGTGCAGCAGATAGGTAAATAGAAAGTAATGAAGAGTGCACTCACCAGGACTTTTCAAAGTTTTATTCCAATTATGTGAACGTTTTTGGGGGATTAGCCCCTTCCTCAGACATACAAAATACAATATGAGCAAAAACCCACACCAGACACCCTTATAAAGGTGGGCCAGCCAATCACATGCTCTCCACAGTAAGGTGCCTCCCACAAGTGAGGACACCCCCATGGCAACAAATGAGTCAGACCCAAACAGCAAAAATAGTGAACATAAATACATAAAATGAACAGCAGGACAAGATTGGTCATAAGGGCAATACAAAATGTATAAGTTAAACAAGTTAAATACATTGTATAGAACAAATCAAAGTTCCTATCCAAATAAGATCAGCATCTTTAAACATGAAATCAATAAATCATGAAAGCACATAAGTACATAGGTAAAGTGCATCAAAGGCATTGAAGGCATTAATGTGTGTTAATCTGTGTTAACATATGGGCATGTCAGAAACTCAGAAGAGGGGGGGGGGAGGGGAGGCTATGTGTACACTGTGCTGCAGAAAAGCCAACAGTCAACATCGTTAAACCAAATAATTGCAAGTAATTGAAAATAATTGACAATAATTCAAAGGTCTGCAAATGATGTGTGTCCCCCTAAAAGCATTAGTAACCAATATATACACATGTACCTACCAATGTCTGTAAGGGCCAGGGTTCATATTTGTTTAAGGCAGATGTAAGGCAGTTGCAGAAAATGTCAGTTGCAGAAAAAAACGGGAAATTCAAAAAGGCTCTGTCTGCTGGTTGTCATGGCAACCCATGTATACAAGAAAAGGGGCCATAAAACTATGTAGCAAAGCAGTAGCAGACAATGGAGAGTAGTTATGCACAGAGAAGTGCAACATCACGGCGCTATGTATTCAATTGTTACATTTGTCAGTTTACTACTTATTACATATAGCGATGTGCGTGTATATAGTCAAAAAGGCATATCACATACCAAGGTCCATTATGTTCTCCAGCGCTGTGAAACATCGGGGGGGGGGGGGGAGAAAAAACGGGAACGTCATTGTAAGCAGCAAGGCAGCGTTACCGGTCGGTTGCCATAGCAACCTAATCAAACAGCTACCATAAGCATTTAAATTACAGCGCTGAGAAGGGGCTTATTAAATAACAATAAAAAGTAAATTATTTACCTATCTGCTGCACCCTGGGCATGTGATTTGGATTTCTGGAGTGCTTGTCTACTTTGAACTTTATATATATATAAATATATATATGTATATATATATATATTTTTTTTACGTGGAATGTGTACTGTGTACTCCTGTTACTGAGAGCAAATATGACCAATATTCGGAAGTATAAAACAAATAGGTTTATTAGTGATTATATTAAATCCCATATGGTTAGACAATCTTGGATTAAAAGCAATACTTTAAAACTTAGTAAAAACTTTTTATCTAGACACCGGTGTCAATATGTATCAAATATTTAGCATAATCCATTAATAAGAAATTAAAAATTAAAAATGCAATACTCATTCACTTATATATGATAAAATTCATACTATAGCCGTGATACTAAATAGGAAGGATACTTCATATATGAAACTTTCAAGTAGTCTGCAAAATATATAAACATCTAGCAGCTATACATTAAGATTCTTCAAACTTATTTAGATCATATTATAAATACAAAGTCGAAGTAAAACATTTGAGATGCGTGAAACTTGTTAAAATTGGAGATGATAGTTTCGTTGGTAATAAAGTCTCTGTTCTAAATTCAACTAATATTAATCACAAACTTGCAGATATTTAGAAGATGAAGTCTCTAACTGTATCAATAAGAGAAGCAAGCTGCAATGTTGTTACTTAGTCAGATTGTTTTATTTTCCTGTTTAAGTGTTATGCAGTGAATTATATATCACAATAGTGTTAGATCTTGTGCTATTTCATCTGCTCGTAGAGTTTCAGAACTCTTGGCATTGCAGTATGAGTCTCCTTACCTTATTTTTCATTCGGATAAGGTTGTTTTGCGTACTAAGTTAGGGTTTCTCCCTAAAGTGGTTTCAGATCGGAACATTAATCAGGAGATTGTTGTTCCCTCTTTGTGTCCTAATCCTTCTTCTCAGAAGGAACGTCTGCCGCACAATCTAGATGTGGTGCATGCATTGAAATTCTATTTACAGGCGACTAAAGATTTTCGTCAGTCTTCTGCTCTATTTTATTTGTGGTTTTCTCTGGAAAACGTAACCTACGGCTACTTCTCTTTATTTGTGGCTGAAGAGTATCATTCTCTTGGCCTATGAAACTGCTGGACAGCAGCCTCCTGAGAGAGTTACGGATCATTCTACGAGGGCTGTTTCCTCTTCCTGGGCATTCAAAAATTCGGATTATCCTAAGTTATGAAGGTATAATCTAGATTTTATTAAAGACACAGAGACGAGTATTTTGCATTCTCTCTCTTTACTACTTAAATGCAGTTTTTTAAAGTATACATAAAAATACAATAAACTGTCAAAATTTTGAAAATGAGATAGTAAAACAAATAACATATCAGTGACCAATGAAATTAGAGAACTGATTAAACTAAAACCACATAGCCAATCAGGTTAGTAATGAATCCTATAAACTGTGCAATATACAGTAAGATATCCTCTTTCTTTGTAACTGTAGAAGGAAACAAGAAGTCCATAATGAGGAAGTAGTTCCAGACGAGAAGACAGCAGACAACCATGAAGAGAAGAACTTTGAATTGAAGAATCATCCGTGAAGAAAACTCCATCTTATCAGGAAAGAATGAAAATCCTCTTGAAGACTGTATAGGATGAGGAAAACTTTCTTGAAGTTTCGTCTCTTCACAGAGATGAGATGGAGCAAAACCACTTAGGATAATATCTTTATAGTTGATTGGTAACTGAAATAAATATACAAGATATGTTAATAATATGATAAAACAAATAAGGGTGGGAACAAAACCATATAATAATATAATCAGAGGAGGGAAAATACTCGTCTCTGTGTCTTTAATAAAATCTAGATTATACCTTCATAACTTAGGATAATCCGAATTTTATTACAAGACCAGAGACTCATATTTTGCTAGTTTAAAGCAACTAACAAAATAAATTAAGCGAGGCGTGTTCAATGGGTTTAAAGTAAAATTGTTTAAAAATAGAATCAGAAGACCAGTCAGCTGCATCCAAGATTTGTTGAAGGGTGGCAGCTTTTAAAAATGCTTTAGAAGCGGCTGATCCTCTAACAGAGTGAGCGGAAAAAGAAACATCAATACCTGCTTCACTCATAACCCATTTAACCCACCTGGCTATAGAAGTAGAGGATACAGGATAATGAGGAGGAATAAAAGATAACAAAAGTTGATTGGAAGTAGGAATACGAAAAGAAGAAGTTCTGCGTTCATACTCTTTGAGACATACAACCACACAGAGAAGAGGTTCAGAAGGTAAGTAAGGATAGAATATTGAGGTTGAAAAAGATTTAGTTCTTTTAGATATGAAGAAAGTAACACCTTCAGGGGTAAAACGTTTAGAATTAAAATCTAAAGCTCTAACATCAGAAACTCTACGAAAAGAAATTAAACATAAAAGGGTAGCCAATTTAGAGGTAAGTTGTTTCAATGATAAAAATTCATTAGAAGGCCAAGATTTAAAAAGAGAAAAAATAAGATCAACATCCCAAAAAGAAGAATATTTAGGAGTCGGAGGTCTTTTGAGTTTGATTGCTTTCATTAATTTACAAATTAAAGGATGTTGACCTACAGGAAAATTATTTATAAAAGAATGTTTAGCCGAAATGGCAGATCTAGAAACGTTGATGGTTCTGTAAGCTAAACCTGAATCAAAAAGTGATGTTAGGAAATTAATGATGTAAATTATATCCGCTGAAAGGGGATCCAAACTTCTTTCCACGCACCAGCCAGACCATCTGGTCCATGCGGAAAAATAGCATTTTTTGGTCCCGGGGGCCAATGAGTCTGCGAGGAGTTCTTGAGCTTGTTGTGATAAACCTTGGGGAAATGAAGATTGCCCGAAATTGACCATGCTATGAGACGAAGAGATCCTTGAAGAATAAGTTCATGAGGATGACCTTCTGGATCTGACAAGAGAAGCGGAAAAACCAGAAGAAGAAGAGGATGGTTGACAGATAATTCTAGAAGAGATGGGTACCAGGGTTGAGATGGCCAAAGGGGAGTGATTAGGAGAATTGAAAGAAGATCCCGACGGACTACTGATATGGTTCTCTGAATCATGGAGAATGGGGGAAAAGCATAAGCTGTCTGGAGAGGCCAGGGGTGGAGAAATGCATCGATCGCCAATGCCTCTGGATCTGGACGCCAACTGAAATAAGGACAAATCTGATGATTCAGTCTTGAAGCAAACAGATCCATTGAAAAAGGACCTCTGAGAGATTGAAGCGAAAGAAAAACCTGGTGATGAAGTTTCCAATCGCTTGAATCTGTCAGATATCGAGATCCCCAATCCGCCGCTATATTGGATAAACCTGGAATGTATTCCGCTTTTACAGAAATATTTCTGTCCAAGCAAAGATGAATGAATTCTTTCGTAATAATTGACAAATCTCTCGATTTTGTACCACCGAGGCGATTCAAATAGCGAACTGCAGAAATATTGTCCATTCTGAGTAAAATGGACACAGGAGAAGAACTTTTGACAAAACTCTTGACTGCAAAAGAGCCTGCCAAAAGTTCTAAGCAATTGATGTGAAAACGCTTTTCTTCTGAAGACCATTTTCCTCCTGTGATTGAGGGACCACAACGAGCGCCCCAACCCGAGCGACTGGCATTGGATTCTATGATAAGATCTGGAGATTTTCCGAAAATGGCTCTCCCGTTCCAAGCTTCTATATGGGATAGCCACCATGAAAGTTCCTCTTTGGCTTCTGAAGAAAGAGGGATTTGATGGGAATATGAAAGACCTTTTTGGAGATGAAAAATTTTTAAACGTTGAAGTTCCCTGTAATGAAGAGGAGCAGGGAAAATAGCCTGAATAGAGGATGAAAGTAACCCAACTATTATGGCTATAGTCCTGATGGGAACCAATGGTAAAGAAAGAGTTCTTGAAATCTCTTTCTTGATATTCACAATTTTTTCTCTGGGAAGACTTAATGTAGCTTTCGAAGTGTCTATTTTGAAACCTAAAAAGGTTAGAGATTTGGTTGGAAGAAGAACAGATTTCTCTTTGTTGATCAAGAAACCTAAATTTTCTAAAATGAAAGTAGTAAGTTGGAGTTGAGACTTTAACGTGACAGAGTTCTGATTCATAATCAAGATATCGTCTAAATAGATGATGAGTCGAACACCTCGAAGACGAAGCCAAGTAATTATAGGTTTCATTATTTTGGTAAAAATCCAAGGGGCTGAAGATAGACCGAAAGGCATGCAAGTGAAACTCCAATACTTTTCTTCCCAAACAAAAGTTAGAAATTTCCTGTGTTCTTGAGCTACAGGAACTGTCAGATAAGCATCTGTCAGATCTAATCTGACTAGAAAATCGTTGTCTAAAAGGCAATCTCTGAGAAGATGAATACCTTCCATTTTGAAATGTTGATAAACAACGAAGGCGTTTAGAGATCTTAGATTTATAACTGGACGAAAAAGGCCGTTTTTCTTTTTTACGAGAAAAAGATTGCTGAGAAAGCAATTTTGAGGATTTAAAACTTGTTCTATTGCTTGTTTTAATAAAAGGTTTGAAATTTCGTTTTGAACCAAATTTCTGTCTGAAACAGAAAACTTTATTGGAAGGGGAATAGAATTTTGAAATGGAGGAGAAATAAAATCTATAAAAAGACCTGAAACAGTTTGAAGAACCCATTGATCTGAAGTTATCATGTTCCAATTGTGTGTGAAAAGAGATAATCTGCCTCCTATTATGTTTTGGGAAGAAACCTGAGGAGGAAGAAAAAGAAGATTTACCTTGAGGTGTGCGGGATCTTTGCCTCGAACGTTGAATTCTTGGGTTCCAGAATCTTCCTCTAGATGGAAAGAAGCCTGAGGAGACTGGATTCTGAAATTGTCTCTGATTGTGAAATTGTTGAAAGGCAAATTGAGACCTGTTTGGGAATGATGCACGGCCGGGAAAGCGGCCTCTACCTTTCCCAGCCTGCTCAGAAAAACGATCCTGGTGAAAGATCTTTTTCATTGATGTTCTCACTTTATTAAGATTGGAGAACGTATTTACATAACTATTTAACTCTTTTATAAAAGTGTCTCCAAACAAAAGGCCATTTGTATCAGAATGAATTTCGTTAATTGCAAAATCGCAAACCCTGGGGTCAATTCTTCTAAGGATATTACGTCTGCGTTCAGTGTATATCGCAGAATTGGCATTCCCTAAAAATGAGAGCATTCTCTGAAGCCATTCTCTAACGATGACTGGGTCTAAAAGAGTATTGTCATAAACAGCTTGTTCCGATAAATCAAAAAGTTTTGCTAAAGGACCAATTGTGTCAAGCATTTTATCTTGACAAATTTTCCAGGCCCTGTCCATACCTTTCTTTAATTTGAAACCTGGGGACCCTATAAATTTTAAAATCTTTGGATCTACTTCAGGGGTAATGTTTGAATTATTGGGAAGAATTGGTCTAGGACATTCAGCCCTCATTTTATTTCTAGAATCTCTTTTTAAAGGTTGGCGAAGCTGGTAATCAATAAAGTCTGCAATATCAGATGAGGGGCACCATTCTGCAGATCTAGGGTGATGTAAATCATCCGCATTAAACCTAGGATTACCTAGGCAATCAAAAAATTCCACTTTTTTAGACTCCAAATGTTTAGATTTTTTAAGTGATTTTTTGAATTTTTTAATCTTTGGAGAGGCCAAAGAATTTTCAGATGAGGAATGAGATAAATCATCCTCAGATTGAATTGAATTCAGAGATGAATCTGAATTAATTTCTGTATCTGAACAAATTTCACAATTATCATCATTGGCCAAAGCCTCTCCCATTAGTGACCTCTTGGGAGTAGAGGAAATAGCAGGTGTTTTTCTTCCTTTCCTGCAAGGAACAGCAGAGCCAGAAACAAGCTGGCGAGATTTCTTTACCAATTTTTTACTCGTTTTAATACCACTTGAAATTGTTCTTTTTCTTTTAGTAGCCTTTTTTGAAGAATTATCAATTAAAAATGTAATTTTTTCCAGCATAGAGTTCATGGAGGTATCAATCATTTTTTGTACACTCTCACAACTAAGTGAAGGGTTAATGTCTGAGGATTGAGACATGTTGAATAAAATATATATAAATTTAAATATATAAATTTTTATATAATAATGTTATGAAATAATAAAATCTATAATATATTAAAATAATAAATTGAACTATTTGGACTTTCTAATAAAATAATTATAAATAGAAATGACCCCAAAGTATGAAATAAAACAATTAAAATTGAGGGTATTTAAATGTAATGCAATTAAATTAACAGTAGATGGAGACAAAACCTTGTAAAAGATTAAACAGCAAGGTAAAATGAAAGAAGTAAACAATCCGGATCGCAACAAAGTATTTTTCAGCCCTCACAGTAACGGCAAACAGCTGTTATAAAGAAGAGGGCGGGAAAATACGCAGCTGACAACTACGTAGGAGAAGGGAGATATTGCGCATGGGCAACAAAGCCGACAACCACAATATGGACGTCGGAGATAGCGCAGAAGAAAAAGGGAAACGGTCAGTACTTAAAACAGGAAGGGAAAAGGTAAACGAGCATAGATAAAAATGAAAAACAATGAAAGTAAATTAAAACAACCAACGAAAAGTAAATATAGAAAATAACCAACGAAATATTTATTTTATTATAAACGAAAATGATAAAATAAAAAACGAATAAATAATAAAAATATTATACAGAAAAAACTAATGAAAATAGGAAATAAAATATGAAAAAATGATACAACAAATAATGTTTATTAACACAGAGCGTAATACTTATCTTTTCCTGAGCAGTAAAAGAAAGAGGATATCTTACTGTATATTGCACAGTTTATAGGATTCATTACTAACCTGATTGGCTATGTGGTTTTAGTTTAATCAGTTCTCTAATTTCATTGGTCACTGATATGTTATTTGTTTTACTGTCTCATTTTCAAAATTTTGACAGTTTATTGTATTTTTATGTATACTTTAAAAAACTGCATTTAAGTAGTAAAGAGAGAGAATGCAAAATATGAGTCTCTGGTCTTGTAATAAAATTAAGCTTCTGTGGAACAGATGTGCAAGGCTGCAACTTGGTCCTCTCTTCACACTTTTTCTAAATTCTATAAATTTGATGCTTTTACCTCGGCTGAGGCTTCCTTTGGGAGAAAGGTTCTTCAAGCAGTGGGGCCTTCCGTTTAGGGTCCCTGTCTTGTCCCTCCCGTATCATGTGTCCTCTAGCTTGGGTATTTATTCCCAATAGTAATTAGATAATCTGTGGACTCACTGTGTCATTAGAAAGAAAACAAAATTTATGCTTACCTGATAAATTTCTTTCTTTCTTGACACGGTGAGTCCACGGCCTGCCCTGTTTTCTTAGAGACAAGTTTTGTTGGTATGTTATAAACTTCGGACACCTCTGCACCTTGTTACTTCCTTTCTTTCCTTTTGCTTCATTCGAATGACTGGGGTTGGAGGGAAGGGAGGTGATATTTAACAGCTTTGCTGTGGTGCTCTTTGCCGCCTCCTGCTGGGTAAGAGTGATATTCCCAATAGTAATTAGATGATCCATGGACAAACCGTGTCAAGTAAGAAATACATTTATCAGGTAAGCATAAATTTTGTTTTTCCAGTCCTTATAACTGAAATAGCAAATAATAGGCTTAAAAAATGACATAATAGGCTTAAAAAAAAGCCCAACCTTGCCACAAATCTATCTATATTATCATTTCTGATAAGCCAAACAATGGAGAATTTGTTCACACAATGATAGTGGCAAGCCATATCTTCTCCAGATTTATGTCTGGATTGACTCCTCCAAATCATAAAAGTGGTGGGTGGAGTTTGACTATTGAAAAACAATTACAGCAGACAAGATGTTAGTCTGTTCTAATAAAGTTTAGACTCTGCTGATATGTTAATCTATTGCTAGACAGCAGAAAACAATGCACAACTGTTTTTAAATCCCTTTTAAGACAAGGAGAATTACTAGAAATGTAATAGCCAAAACCGCAGAAGGAATACACATTCTGATCCACCTGCGTCAGCAAGGGTGCCCCACCTCTCTGACTCATGGGGCTCCATTTATGAAATAGAAGTTTTACAAAACATATACTTACATAAGGCGCAGTTGAGAGTAGGGCTTTTAAAGTTGCCAATATTTAGTAAAAACAAAAAATAGATGTTTTGCAGCTGAACAATTAAAGGGACATGAAACGCAAACAAATTCTTTCATGATTCAGATAATTTTAAACAACTTTTTAATTTACTGCTATTAACTAATTTGTTTCATTCTCTTTGCATCATTTGTTGAAGGGGCAGCAATGCACTTATGGTTTCTAACTGAACACATGGGTGAGCCAATTGCAATCAGTAAATATATGCAGCCACCAATCAACAGCTAGAGCCTAGGTTCTCTGCTGCTCCTGAGCTTGCCTAGAGAAACCTTTCAGCAAAGCATAACAAGAGAAGGAAGTAAATTAAATAATAGAGGTAAATTGGAAAGTTGTTTAAAATTGTATTCTCTATCTATATCATGAACGAAAAAAAATGGGTTTAATGTCCCTTTAAGTACAACACGGATTATGAGAGTGCTGACCATGAATACATAGTTTCCTTAGCTCCACCCTCAAAATGTAAATCACTTTAATCACAAAATATTACAGATCATATTATCTGATCTAATCTATAAACTGCAGAAGATTCACTAAATTAGATAAATTATTTTCTTGCCCTGTTGGTGAGTAAAATGCCCCCCCTCAAAAAAAAAAACCTACTTAAAATGCCAAGCCCAAATCTGTGGGCAGGTCTTTACTATGCAGTGCAGCCTTCTGGGACAGTTGTATCATGGAACAAGAGGTAAGAAACCATAACTGTCCTGAGAAAATCAAGACAGTGCAAGTATAAACTTAGTCACGGACACTAAATTAGATAAATTATTTTATTGCTCTGTAGGTGAGTAAGATGCCCCCCCCCAAAAAAAAACCAAACAACATACCTAAAAATAGCAAAGGCCCTTATGTTTGATTCCCACTGTCTTATAATAATGCCAAGCTCAAACATCTGGGCAGGTGATTACTATACAGCACAGCCTTCTGGGACAGTTGTATCATGGAACAAGTAGTCAGAAACCGTGCCTGTCCTGAGAAAACCAGGGCAGTAGATGTATAAACTTACTGATGGGTAAGTCACCATTGTTCTGTTTAATAAGGGAATATGTAAATGTTTGTGTTGTCTCTGATCTTGTGTTCCTAGGTGTTGGTGCTGAAGACTTTATAGCCCAGACAGCAGATACAGTCAGTAAATTTGATCAAATGAGAGACCTGCTGGCAAAATTATTTGACGCTGAGCTGAACAATATCCACATCTTCAGCATAATGAACACCCCAGATCTCGTTGGAAGCACAGATATTTGGTTTGAAGTTTCTGGGCCTCCTTATTACCAACCAGAAAAACTGAATGGTATTGTAGCTACATCTAGAGAGAAGGTAAGTTGTGTATCCCCTGTTATCATAATCTGAGCTTTATGTTAACTCCCTGGATGTGCTACACTATGCTTTGCAGCCATCTCTGACAGTCAAAGGGTTAAACCAGTCGGTCACTATAGAGCATAATAGGACATTTCGTAAAGAATATTAAACACCGTCTATACATCTGACTAGCATTTATCTTTTATTAAATAAATAGCTTGGGTGACTGTAATATAAAGTCTTGTGTACAGGCTGATTAGTAAAATGACATAGTAAATAGTTTGTGTGGTTGCAAGAAAGTCACATTCTGGTAATTAATGTGGTTATGGTACATCATCAACACAAATATATAAACTGTTTAGGGACTCTGAGTATTCCCAACTACCCCTGCATTGTATCTTTTATCTGTCAGCTTTCCACCTATCTCTCATTCATTACGTATTGATATTTTTAATATCACAATACAGTTAATTTCCTACTTAGGTTATGGATTCTTGGATTTCCTTGTATTATCTTCCTATTGTTATTCCTGTGTTTTGCTCCCCTTGTCTCATCATTTGCTGGTCAGCAGACAGGAAGTACTGTTTGCTCTCTCACAGCACTATTATGAGGTTTATGTAGCTGGTTTAACTGATACCTAATTAGTGAACGGCAAACATTCACTTGTGAGAACTAGGCAAAAATCAGGTGTGATATATTAATATATAAACTGCTAAGGTTTATTAACAGCCAGTTCTGTTTGTCTCTTTCACATTTATGTCCCTAAACTTCGGCCTATGCTGATTCACACACAATAAATGCAGATGCATAGGCTTGTGACAAGCTACTTAATTATTAGTTTTTAATAAACCTTGATTAGTTTGTCAAAGTTTAGACTAAACAACTCATGTTTATTCCTAACAGATAGAGTCCGCATTGGATGTGAAGTTGAAACAGATTGGTGAATATGAGTGTGAGAACGCTCAGTGCAGCCA
The DNA here is from genome assembly GCF_027579735.1 of Bombina bombina. Classification (NCBI taxonomy): domain Eukaryota; kingdom Metazoa; phylum Chordata; class Amphibia; order Anura; family Bombinatoridae; genus Bombina; species Bombina bombina. The sequence continues at coordinate 989,247,355 of NC_069503.1, forward strand.
CAAGACTGGATGTGCCATCAGCAGAACTTACAAACAGGTCCCCATGATGGTTAGAGCTCGGACTACTGTGTTTGGCTCAGTGAATGTCTTGACTCACGCTCACTGCGCATGTATATCTCGAGAGCACCAACACATGTCTTGTTTCTCATACTCACACAACCCCTGCCTTAATGGTGGCACTTGTGTAGACACTGACCTCGGATACAGGTAATAGTTGCTTCATGATGATCACTGTAGTAAAAAAACACAATTATACTTCAGCTACTGTCATCTGCCAATCAGTATCAGCAGTGCTGAGTTCACACCTTTTTCACTGTGATCTTGTAGGATTTAACCATAATCTTGTAAAAATGTGTAATTAACTTCGTTAAACTCAAGAGGGAAATAAAGTGACTGTGTCTGCACGTGACAGATGCAGACTACCTTGCAAGTCCCAGGGCAAGCATTCTGATTGGATAAAAAAAATAATCATACACAAAGTAGCAGCAATACGACAAGAAAATGTGATAAAGAACAATATGTAGTTGTTAAAGCTGTTAGTCTTCTAAGACAGAAATAGGGGTGGGGATATTGTGTAAATAGCAATATAAACAATAGACTGCTGAAACAATATTGTTAATAAAAGCAGAATATATTTATTAAAACAAATTTGCGATGTAATAAAACACAAAAAAATGAAGATACTTGCATAAAATTGAAGATCCACAAATGTAACTTGTCCACTATTTTAAGTTAAAGTCTCTTTACAATGGGATGTGGCTACTAAGGACATTTTGAGGTAAAATATATTTTACATAGATGATTGTGATATTTTCTACTCAGCTCTTTACCACCGCTTGGAAGAAGACTTCACCGCCGAACTTCAGGCCTATTTGGGCATTATTTTAATTTTTTTTAGATTTGGGCTTAAAAAAGAGCTGAATGCCCTTTTAAAGGCAATGCCCACACAAATGCCCCTTTAGGGGGCAATGGGTAGTTTAGGATTTTTTAGTGTTAGGTTTTTTTATTTTGGGGAGTTTGATGGGTGGGGGGCTTACTGTTAGAGGGGGGACTTAGTATTTTTTTTTTTAGGAAAAGAGCTGTTTAATTTAGGACAACGCCCTACAAAAGGTCCTTTTAAGGGCTATTGTTAGTTTAGCATTAGATAGATTTGGGGGGGGGGGACTTTTTTATTTTCATAGGGATTAGGTTTATTTTCTGTAATTTTAGCTTAATTTAATTTTTTTTTTTTTAAGTAATGTTAGGATTTTTATTTTTATTGTAATTTAGGATTAGTTTAATTTATGTAATGGGGTTAATTTAGGGGGTGTTAGGGGGCTTAGTGATTAGATTATTGCGATGTGGGTTATTGGCGGATTAGGGATTAATAGATTTATTAGGGTAATTGCGATATGGGTTATTGGCGGATTAGGGGTTAATAGTTTAAATAGCTAGATTGCGTTCTGGGGGATGGCAGATTAAGGGTTAATAGTTTAAATAGCTAGATTGTGATGTGGGGGCATTGCGGAATAGGGGTTAATAGATAGTTTGTGTTGTTGGGCATGGCGGATTAGGGGTTAATACATTTTTTATAAGGTTTGATCTGAGGGATATGGCGGATAGAGGGGTTTTGTCGGGTTAGATTTTAATGGGAAAAAGGTCTCGAAGAGCACCTTTTTCCTGTTTTACACCTAGTTGAGCTGGGTGTAATTTTTGTTACCGTATCGTCAGCCTCCGACAGTGTAGTAACGGTTTGCTCAGGCACTGGAAACCGGGTATTATTCAAAGATTATCAGCTTTCTATACTTTGTATAGGACACGATAATGTTTTCGGCAGCCGGAGTCCGGAGCCGAAATTGAGTTATAACGGGCCGTTGGAAGCAGTTGATAAACAATATTGCTTCCGACAGCTTATTTATCGTTTTGCAATTGCACGCAAACTGAATTATGGCTCAATGGAAGCGAGCCCATATTTTGTAGTGAAAGTTGCCAAAAATAAATAATGAGTGTATATTACAATATTGCTTTATGTTTATGAATTAACCCCTTGACCCAATACGATGTATATATACATCATGTGGTACATTGCCCATCATACCGCATAATGTATATTTATGTTGCAGCTTCAGGAAGTTATAGCAGCCTCGACTGTAAAGTGACAGATGTGAGCTGCTGTTCCTGAGCTGCAGGCATCTGTCTTCATATGGTAACGGAGCACAATCGGTGCTCCATTGCCATATGAAGGCAGATGCCGGATCGTTACAGACAGTGACACTGTGTATGTCACCGTCTGTCATGATCAACTTCTTGTGCCAGTGGGAGGGAAGGTGGGAGGGCGGCACAGAGGAGGAGGGGGGCACAGAGGCTGGAGGGAGTGGGAGGGGCCCTACGCTACAGAATTTTATTTTATGAAAGAGGGAGGTCTTGGATAATATGGCAAAAGGGAAATTGGAAGGATGCGCCCTAATGAATGATCACGGGGATGGGGGAGGTAGGGGGCATTAAAACACTGCATCATTTTTTTAAAGACCTTCTGCCAGTACCTAATATGGTGGTGGTGGCGGCGGCCAGTGTGTGGGGGGGGGGGAAAGCTGTTCGGGAGGGATCAGGAAGTGGGAGGTGTCAGGTGGCAATGTAATCTCTACTCTGCCTCAAAAATTTACTTTACAAGCAAATTAATTAACTCCTTCACTGAAATTAGCAGCATTCTAATTGCCGAAATGCAATGGCACAGCTATGTATGTCTGCTATTCCTGAACAAAGGGGATCCTAGAGATGTTTTTATAACCATTTGTCATATGACTGCATGAGTTGTGTGTAAATTATTTCAGTAAGAAACCTTAAAGTTTGTGAAAAAGTTTTTTATATATATATATATATATATGATCTATATGGCGGCCAAATAGTGGCATCAAATATACCAAAATGGGCCTAGATTAATGCCTTGGGTTGTCTAATAAAAATATATATAATTTTCATAGGTAAATCAAAAAATCAAAAGCTCTATTTTCTGAGTGATAGCAAAGATGCTAAAAATTCTCTGATACTGGGCAAGTTTTTTCTCTGAAATTCCTGGGAGCGAAGGGGTTAAACATTTTAGGGAAGATTAAATGTTTAGTTTAAACCTCCCTTTAAGATAATTTCTATTTGTCAATTATTTTGAAAGCCACTGAGGATAAACAAGTTTTTACGAAATGTAATTATAAATAAAATACCTGAATCACCTAGCCATTATATTTATGGAAAATAGCTGCATGCAAAATAATTGATTTAAAGCATATTAAGCTGTAATTTTGTTTCTAGTCTGGGATCCACCCCTTCATAAGCCTCTTAAAGGGACAGTCTAGTCCAAAATAAACTTTTCTGATTCAGATAGGGCATGTAATTTTAAACAATTTTCCAATTTACTTTTATCACCAATTTTGCTTTGTTCTCTTGATATTCTTAGTTGAAAGCTAAACCTAGGAGGTTCATATGCTAATTTCTTAGACCTTGAAGGCCACCTCTTTTCAGAATGCATTTTAACAGGTTTTTCACCACTAGAGGGTCTTAGTTCACGTGTTTCATATAGATAACACTGTGCTCATGCACGTGATGTTATGTGGGAGCAGGCACTGATTGGCTAAACTGCAAGTCTGTCAAAAGAACTGAAATAAAGGGGCAGTTTGCAGAGGCTTAGATACAAGATAATCACAGAGGTTAAAAGTATATTAATATAACTGTGTTGGTTATGCAAAACTGGGGAATGGGTAATAAAGGGATCATCTATCTTTTAAAACAATAAAAATTCTGGTGTAGACTGTCCCTTTAAATGATAATTTTGCTTCTTATACTGTACAAGCTCCTGCACATATCCACCACTCACTGTACAGCATGCAGGAGTGTCAGTTTTCTGCATTCTGTGGAATGCACTCTAGCCTCTCTGGGGGGCGTGGAAATATTTTATTTTATGTGGAATTAATTTTTGAGTTAAATGTCCATTTAACAAATCTTTCATTGTTAAACATGTCATATAGACTGAAATGAACACCTAAGAATTTGTCTGAAGCGAAGAACTAAGTGACATTCAAATGTTCTTAGCATTAAATGTTAAACGTATCACATGTATGCCTCAATCCTGTTTGTGGTCACTAGTAATATCAGATAATCCGCAAATTCATGTTTATTTATGATTTTCTTTTTATTCTTCATTAAGGAACATACTTGTTTTTGATTGGACATTACAAAATCTGTCTTTAGAGTGAATGCTAAGATAAGCTGTTACATTCATGAGTTTGTACAGTGTGCAAATACAAGATTTTCCTAGCTTTATCTTTACAGATGTGAATGTTCCCCATATTTTGATGGTCCTGAATGTCAGCAGACAAAAAAAACATTTACAGGGAACGGATATGCCTGGTTTCCTCCCATGATGCTTTGCTTTGAGAGCCAAATCTCTTTGGATTTTATTACTGAAGTAGCTGATGGTCTCATACTCTTTAATGGTCCAATGTCAGCTAGCAAGTTTTTAGACACAGATGACTTTATAGCTATAGGTAAGAATATTTTACTGGTTTGAAACTTCTATATAAGTGTAAATAACAGTGCTTGGCAAAAGTATTCAGGTCTCTGACTAATTCTCTTATATTACTGTTCATTAAAGGCATGATTCTCTCACATTTTCTGGGTACAAACACGACTGCTGCAGGTTGACTGGACTGGCTGTGAATTGTAAAGAAAAATGGAAATCAATGCACATTCTACATAAATCACAGATAAAGTAATTAAAATGCATAAATCAGGAAAATTATACAATAAATATACAAATACCGTTATAGTAGGACTGGTACCTCAGCAGATACACTAGGAGAAAGCTCAGATATTACAACCCTTCAGCAGCTGTGTGTATATAGTGCTGTTGTATACTAAGGTCTCTGCAAAACCTCCACAGATATACAACCCAGGAATGTTCACAGCACTTTTCAAGTTAAAACAATTCCTTTATTCGGACAACAGATTAAAACATGGTGGCATCTCCGCCCTTAATCATGCATGATTAAGAGAGGAAACGCCCAAAATGTTGCCATGTTTTAATCTGCTGTCCTAATAAAGGAATAGTCTTAACTTGAAAAGTGCTGTGGACATTCCTGAGTGGGAGAAAGCTCACAAGTAGAGCAGGTGAGTACACAGTCCTATGGCATTAGTCAGCTAAACTACAATAATATGCATTTAATAGAAATGGTGATTTTAATACTCATAGAAACTGTTTTGCATTTCACTTCAACACTTTACATCCACAGCTAGCTGAGTAAATATAATGTAACTAGAAAACCAAAAGTGTTGCACTAATCTAAAAGTATGGATAATGTCTGAAAACATACAAGTTGTTTTACAGCAAGTCTGCAAACTCATTGTGCATTTAGAAATGATTGTGTAACTGTTAGCGCTCAACTCTTAATCTGGCCCTGTTTTGGCCATGTTTGTAATATGATTATTTATTTTATGTAAGCTGTAAGTGCTTAATACACCATTACCACTACTGTATTATTTATATACATTTATTTTATTTTTTTGCTGTAGAGTTGCAGAATGGGTCTCCTTCATTGTTCATTAACCATGGGTCTGGGACACTTTTCCTTCAGTTTTCTTCAAAACTTAATGTGGCAGATAACCACTGGCATAATATCCAAATCACCAGCAATGGCAAGGTAATACAATGTGCCATACACACAATCATGTGTTTCTATTTAGAACAGTTTATATACATGCTATGTATAAAATATAAAGTCAGATACAAAATAAATTAGTCTAAATTAGTCAGACCTCATTTTATTCAAGATCTGTATGTACTGATCCGGAAAAGTCAGGATAAAACATGTCATGGCCACAATAACTATTGGTAAATTATTTTTTCCAGTGAGCAGATCCAGACAATTCTCTATTTTTAAATTATATGTAAGAAAAATTAAAGCTCTACAATGAATATAAAGTTCACATTTAAACAGTGTTTAATTGTAAATGAGAAACCCTTTATCCTGTAGCTTCTGAGCATCATAGGACAAATTCCCTAAGCATGTATGTAAATGTATCTTACTATAATTACTATGTACTTTACCTTTTGCTCCAACCTTATTCTACTTTACTTTTTCTCCTAATTTATTTTTCTTTACCTTTTGCCCCTTTCTTAATCTACTTTACCTATTGCAGCTACCTGTTGTTAGTCTGAAGATAGGTGGAGAAGATACTTGAAGGGATTATAAAATATTGTATTGATGAGTATATTCCTGTAAACCAGATTATGAGTTCAAATCAGAATAGTTTTATGAGAAATAGATCATGTCAAACTAATCTAATTAGATTCTACAAGGAAGGAAGTAAAATTATAGATAAACGGAATTTGATGTCATATACTTGGATTTTGCAAAGGCATTTGATACAGTGCCACATGAGAGATTAATATACAAAATTAAGAAATTAGGGAATATCTGAAAATGTTAGCTCATGGATAAATAACTGGATTAAAAACAGGGAGCTGCGAGTAGTAATAAATGGATCATACTCAGATTGGAGAAAGGTAATCAGTGGAGTCCCCCAGGGATCAGTATTGGGCTCTGTTCTTTTTTGATATTTTTATTAATGACTTGGAGCAAGGATTAAATAGCAACATCTCTATTTTTGCAGATGATAAAAAGTTGTTTAAGGTCATTAGGTCAGATCAGGATGAACTTGCATTACAAGGGGATCTGCAAAAATTTGAATATGGGCAAGTAAATGGAAAATGAGATTTAATACTGGAAAATGCAAGTATCTACATTTTGGAAGTAAAAATAAGCAGGCAATGTATTATTTAAATGGGACTAGACTTGGCCAAAAAGAGGAAAAATGGATTTGGGAGTAGTAATAGATAACAAGCTAAACATGGGTGCACAATGCAGGGCAGTGGCTTTTAAGGCTAATAAGATACTAGCATATATTAAAAGAGGCATTGATTCAAGGGAGGAAAGCATTATTCTGTCACTATATAACTCCCTGGTAAGACCTCACCTTGAGTATGGAGTGCAGTTCTGGGGACCAATCTCAAAAAAGACATTGCAAACCTAGAAAAAGTTAAGAGAAGGGCCACAAAGCTAATAAGGGGAATGGAGAATTTAAGCTATGAGGAGAGGTTAGCCAAACTGGGTCTGTTTTCTCTAGAAAAAAGGTGCTTGCCAGGTGACATGATTACTTTTATTCAAATATATTAAAGGCCCATATACAGAGATGGCAGAAGCTCTGTTTATTCCAATAATTTTTTTTGATTATTTACTTTTATATAAGTATATTAAAGGCCCATATACAGAGATGGCAGAAGCTCTGTTTATTTTATTTTTGTGACAAGTGGTCACAATTTAAGGCTGGATGAAAGGAAATTTCATCTCCTGCAACAGAAATGTTTTTTCACTGTAAGAGCAACATTGTGGAAATTGTGGAACTCATTACCAACGGAGGTAGTGAATGCCAATACCTTAGATACATTTTAAAATTGTTTGGATACATTTCTGGCTAGAAACAGAATTCAGGGATATTATTGCTTGTGTTAAATGGGTCACCTTTTAATGGGATTACATTAAGCTCAACTGGAGCTTTTTCTTTCCAATGGCATGGAGAGTCCATGAATCCATTCCAATTACTAATGGGAATTCAATTCCTGGCAACCAGGAGGAGGCAAATAACACCCCAGCAAAGCTGTTAAGTATTTCTCCTACTTCCCATAAGCCCCCAGTCATTCTTTGCCTTATACATCGGGAGGTTGAGCGAAGATGGTGTCTGAGAATATGTAATCCTTTTAATGGGTACTTTTCCCTGCAAGCAAGGATTGGGGTCAAGCTGTGTCCATGTAATCCTCAAGACAAGAAGACTAGACCTAAGGGTCGCCAGAATTCTAATTTTTGTTTCTTTCGCAACTTCAAAGGACAAAAGCCTTCCTCCTTGTCTTCCAAGCCAGAGCAATCCAGGACTTCATGGAGGTCCAGTCAACCTTGGAATAAGGGGAAACAATCTAAGAAACCTTCCTCTGACTCGAAGTCTTGTCTTGGATCAATTAGGTGGCAGGCTTTCCTTTTTTCGGCAGGCTTGGATCCACAATGTCCCAGATCCTTGGGCTGTGGAAGTAGTATCCCAGGAATACAGGATAGAGTTTAAGTCCTGTCCCCCAGGGGCAGATTTATCTTGTCAAGGTTATCTGCAAACCAGGTGAAGAGAGAGGCCTTCTTAAACTGTGTAAGGGACCTATCTTCTCTGGGAGTGATTGTCCCAGTTCCTGTAGTGGAACAGGGTCAAGGATTCTATTCAAACCTATTTGTGGTTCCCAAAAAGGAGGGAACTTTCTGACCCATATTGGACCTCAAGTATCTCAACAAATTTCTCAAGGTTCTGTCCTTCAAAATGGAGACTATACGTTCCATTCTACCCTTGATTAAGGAGGGTCAATTTATGACTACCATAGACCTGAAGGACGCATATTCCTATTCACAGGGAACATCACCAATTCCTAAGGTTTGCTTTTGTAGACAAACACTTTCCAATTTGTTGCCCTTTCCTTCAGCCTTGCCACAGCGCCTCGGATCTTTACAAATATTCTAGGGGCCCTTTTGGCGGTGGTCAGATCTCAGGGGATAGCGGTGTCGCCATACCTGGATGACATCTTGGTTCAGGCGCATTCTTTTCATTTGGCAAAATCCCATACAGACTATCTGTTGTCTTTTCTTCCCTCCCACGGGTGGAAAGTAAATCTAGAAAAGAGTTCCCTGGTGCCAGACACCAGGGTATGCTTTTTGGGAATTATTATAGACACACTGTCCATGAAGATTTTTCTGACGGATGTCAGAAAATCCAAACTTCTCGCTTCTTGTCTTTCTCTTCTGTCCTCTATCCGTCCATCTGTGGCTCAGTGTATGGAAGTAATTTTTCTAATGGTTGCTTCCATGGACATTTATTCCTTTTGCTCGTTTCCATCTGAGACCTCTACAGTTATGCATGCTCAGGCAATGGAATGGAGACCACTTGGATCTCTCTCAGAAAATAAATAGTTCTAGACTCCCTAATGAGAGATTCTCTATCTTGGTGGATTTCTCAGGACCATCTGTCTCAGGGAACATGATTCCTGATACCATATTGGGTGATTGTGACCACAAATGCCAGCCTGTTGGGCTGGGGAGCAGTTTGGGGGTCTTTAAAGCCTCAGGGTCTTTGCACTTGAGAGGAGTCTTCTCTCCCAATAAACATCATAGAGTTCAGAGCAATCTTCACTGCTCTAACAGCCTGGCCTCAACTAAGTTTAGTCCGGTTTATCAGATTCCAATCGGACAATATCCTTAGCTATGAAGGAGGTGACTTGCATTCTCCAGAGGGTGGAGTCTCACGATTGTCTCCTCTCTGCCATCCACATCCCAGGGGTGGACAACTGGGAAGCAGATTTTCTGAGCAGGCAGACCTTTCATCCCAGGGAATGGGCTCTCCATCCGGAAGTTTTCACTATGATGACCCTCAGGTGGGGGGTTCCGGAGTTGGATCTGATGGCGTCTCATCTAAATGCCAAGCTTCCAAGGTACGGGTCAAGATCAAGAGATCCATAAGAAGCTCTGATCGACGCTCTGGCAGTTCCCTGGGACTTCAATCTGGCGTACCTGTTTCCTCCGTTTGCTCTCCTTCCTTGAATAATTGCTCGTATCAAGCAGGAGAGGGCGTCTGTGATTCTAATAGCTCCTGCCTGGCCTCGCAGGATCTGGTTCGTGGATCTGGTGAAGCCTTCATCTCTTCCCCCTTGGAGGTTATCTTTGAGGAAGGACCTTCTACTTCAGGGTCCCTTCCTCTATCCAAATCTAGATTCTCTGAAGCTGACTGCTTGGAGATTGAATGCCAAGTCTTGGCTAGGCGTAGTTTTTTTGAAAAGGTTATTAATACCATGCTTCAGGCTCGTAAACCTGTTACTCACAGAATTCACCATAAGGTATGGCGTAAATATCTTTATTGGTGCAAATCGAAGGGTTTCTCTTGGAGTCGGGTGAGGATACCCCGCATTTTGTCCTTTCTTCAGGATGGCCTGGAGAAAGGTTTGTCAGTCAGTACCCTGAAGGGTCATATTTGCAAGATGTTCAATCTTTTGTTCAGGCCTTGGTCAGAATTAGGCCTGTGTTTAAATCTGTTGCTCCTCCATGGAGTCTTAACCTTGTTCTTAGAGTTTTGCTGCAGGCTCTGTTTGAGCCTATGCATTCGGTTGATATTAAGTTGTTATCTTGGAAAGTTTTATTTCTCCTCGCTATTTCTTCTGCTTGCAGAGTTTCTTATTTTTTGGCTCTGCAGTGTGATTCCCCTTACCTTATTTTTCATGTGGATAAGGTGGTCCTTTGCACTAAGATGGGATTTCTTCCCAGAGTAGTGTCGGATCGCAACATCAATCAGGAAATGATTGTTCCTTCCTTTTGTCCTAATCCTTCTCAGAAGGAACGCCTGTTGCATAATCTGGATGTTGTGAATGCTCTAAAATTTTATCTTCAAGCAACTAAAGCTTTTTGGCAATCTACTGCCCTGTTTGTTGTTTTCTCTGGTAAGAGAAAGGGTCAGAAGGACTTTTCTTCTACTCTTTCTCTCTGGTTGAGAAGTGTTATCCGGTTGGCTTACGAAACAGCTGGAAAGAAGCCCCCTGAGAGAATTACTGCTCATTCCATTAGGACTGTCTCTTCTTCCTGGGCCTTCAAAAATGAAACTTCTGTGGAACAAATCTGCAAGGCGGCCACTTGGTCCTCATTGCATACTTTTTCCAAATTTGCCTCGGCTGAGGCTTCCTTTGGGAGGAAAGTTCTTCAAGTGGTGGTGCCTTCGGTTTATGTCCGCCTGTCTTGTTCTCACGCCCTTCCATTCTGTGTCCTCTAGCTTTGGTATTGCTTTCCACTAGTAATTGGAATGGATTCGTGGACTCTCCATGCCATTGGAAAGAAAATAAAATTTATGCTTACCTGATAAATTTCTTTCATTCCTGGCATGGAGAGTCCACGACCCGCCCTTATTTTGAGTTAAGATGGCTTTTTTTGTGTAAACCTCAGGCACCTCTTTACCCTTGTGTTATCTTCTCTTTCCATATTCCTTCGGCTGAATGACTGGGGGCTTATGGGAAGTAGAAGTAATACTTAACAGCTCTGCTGGTGTGTTATTTGCCTCCAGCTGGTGGCCAGGAGTTACATTTCCAATTGGAATGGATTTCTGGACTCCCCATGCCAGGAAAAGAAAGATATTTATCAGGTAAGCATACATTTTGTTTTCTTTCCAATGGCATGGAGAGTCTATGCACTTGTATAGGTTGAACTCGATGGACTTCAGTGTTTTTTTCAACCTTATCTATTCTGTTACTATGTTACCTTTATCTACTTTCTTCTACAGCTACCTTTATCTACTTTCTTTTACATTTACCTTATTCTACTTTACCTTTTTGCAGCTACCTTATTTTACTTTACCTTTTAAAAGCTACATTATTCTTCTCTCTGCCAATATTTTTTTCCATTTACATCATATTGTCTATCATTTGTGTTATGTTCATTCCTATTTGTTTCATCTTCATTTCCCTTTGGGTCATCTTCCCTTTCGTTTGCACCATCTTCACATCAGGTTGTACAGTTATTTCTTACCATTGTACTGTTGTCACTCACATAGTCCATTGTTTAGTAAGAGTCCACGATATCATCACTTGTTGGATTTCACTCCCTTTTCACTAGGAGGAGGCAAAAAACCCATAATTACCAGATCTTTGAACCCTCCCACTCTCTCAGAATCCCTTTAGTCAATTTTTTTGCCGCCTTGATGGAGTGAGGTAAACTATTGAAAAAGAAAGGGCTTCTCTCATCTTCTTGAGACCTTATTTCCTCCTTTAGAGAACATACAAACAGGACTGAGGGGTAGACAGGAGTTTTCAGCCATTCAGTGAAAAATCCTCTTTCAGTGCAAAGTTGTCACAGGCCTCCAAGATGACATGTGGGCATGCCTGCCAATACCTGGTCTACAGAGTGCGCTTCTTGTATGCTGGCATCCTCTGATTATTTGTACCATCCACTGTTTATATATGTACCATCCTCTGTTTTTATATGTACTATTCTCTATTTATTTGTACCATCCTCTGTTTATATATGTAACATCCTCTGTTTATATATGTAACATCCTCTGTTTATATATGTACCATCCTCTGTTTATATATGTACCATCCTCGGTTTATATATGTAACATCCTCTGTTTATATATGTACCATCCTCGGTTTATATATGTACCATCCTCGGTTTATATATGTACCATCCTCTGTTTATATATATAACATCCTCTGTTTATATATGTAACATCCTCTGTTTATATATGTACCATCCTCTGTTTATATATGTACCATCCTCTGTTTATATATGTACCATCCTCTGTTTATATATATAACATCCTCTGTTTATATATGTAACATCCTCTGTTTATATATGTACCATCCTCTGTTTATATATGTACCATCCTCGGTTTATATATGTAACATCCTCTGTTTATATATGTACCATCCTCGGTTTATATATGTAACATCCTCTGTTTATATATGTACCATCCTCTGTTTATATATGTAACATCCTCTGTTTATATATGTAACATCCTCTGTTTATATATTATGTACCATCCTCTATTTTTTTGTGCCATCCTCTGTTTATATATGTAACATCCTCTGTTTATATATGTACCATCCTCGGTTTATATATGTACCATCCTCTGTTTATATATGTAACATCCTCGGTTTATATATGTAACATCCTCGGTTTATATATGTAACATCCTCTGTTTATATATGTACCATCCTCTGTTTATATATGTACCATCCTCTGTTTATATATGTACCATCCTCTGTTTATATATATAACATCCTCTGTTTATATATGTACCATCCTCTGTTTATATATGTACCATCCTCGGTTTATATATGTAACATCCTCTGTTTATATATGTACCATCCTCGGTTTATATATGTAACATCCTCTGTTTATATATGTACCATCCTCTGTTTATATATGTACTATCCTCTATTTATTTGTACCATCCTCTGTTTATATATGTACTACCCTCTGTTTATATATTATGTACCATCCTCTATTTATTTATGCCATCCTCTGTTTATATATGTAACATCCTCTGTTTATATATGTAACATCCTCTGTTTATATATTATGTACCATCCTCTATTTATTTGTGCCATCCTCTGTTTATATATGTAACATCCTCTGTTTATATATGTAACATCCTCTGTTTATATATGTACCATCCTCGGTTTATATATGTACCATCCTCTGTTTATATATGTAACATCCTCGGTTTATATATGTAACATCCTCGGTTTATATATGTAACATCCTCTGTTTATATATGTACCATCCTCGGTTTATATATGTAACATCCTCTGTTTATATATGTACCATCCTCGGTTTATATATGTACCATCCTCTGTTTATATATGTACCATCCTCTGTTTATATATGTACTATCCTCTATTTATTTGTACCATCCTCTGTTTATATATGTACTACCCTCTGTTTATATATTATGTACCATCCTCTATTTATTTATGCCATCCTCTGTTTATATATGTAACATCCTCTGTTTATATATGTAACATCCTCTGTTTATATATTATGTACCATCCTCTATTTATTTGTGCCATCCTCTGTTTATATATGTAACATCCTCTGTTTATATATTTACCATCCTCTGTTTATATATGTACTATCCTCTATTTATTTGTACCATCCACTGTTTATATATGTGCCATCCTCTGTTTATATATGTAACATCCTCTCTGTTTATATATGTACCATCCTCTGTTTATATATGTACTATCCTCTATTTATTTGTACCATCCTCTGTTTATATATGTACCATCCTCTGTTTATATATGTACTATCCTCTATTTATTTGTACATCCTCTGTTTATATATGTACTACCCTCTGTTTATATATTATGTACCATCCTCTATTTATTTGTACCATCCTCTGTTTATATATGTAACATCCTATGTTTATATATGTACCATTCTCTATTTATATATGTATCATCCTCTGTTTATATATGTAACATCCTCTGTTTATATATGTACCATCCTCTCTTTATATATGTATCATCCTCTCTTTATTTATGTAACATCCTCTGTTTATATATGTACCATCCTCGGTTTATATATGTACCATCCTCGGTTTATATATGTACCATCCTCTGTTTATATATGTACCATCCTCTGTTTATATATGTACCATCCTCTGTTTATATATGTACCATCCTCTGTTTATATATATAACATCCTCTGTTTATATATGTACCATCCTCTGTTTATATATGTACCATCCTCGGTTTATATATGTAACATCCTCGGTTTATATATGTACCATCCTCGGTTTATATATGTAACATCCTCTGTTTATATATGTACCATCCTCTGTTTATATATGTACTATCCTCTATTTATTTGTACCATGCTCTGTTTATATATGTACTACCCTCTGTTTATATATTATGTACCATCCTCTATTAATTTATGCCATCCTCTGTTTATATATGTAACATCCTCTGTTTATATATGTAACATCCTCTGTTTATATATTATGTACCATCCTCTGTTTATATATGTAACATCCTCTGTTTATATATGTAACATCCTCTGTTTATATATGTACCATCCTCGGTTTATATATGTACCATCCTCTGTTTATATATGTAACATCCTCGGTTTATATATGTAACATCCTCTGTTTATATATGTAACATCCTCTGTTTATATATGTACCATCCTCTGTTTATATATGTACCATCCTCGGTTTATATATGTAACATCCTCTGTTTATATATGTACCATCCTCGGTTTATATATGTGCCATCCTCTGTTTATATATGTAACATCCTCTCTGTTTATATATGTAACATCCTCGGTTTATATATGTAACATCCTCTGTTTATATATGTACCATCCTCTGTTTATATATGTACTATCCTCTATTTATTTGTACCATCCTCTGTTTATATATGTACTACCCTCTGTTTATATATTATGTACCATCCTCTATTTATTTATGCCATCCTCTGTTTATATATGTAACATCCTCTGTTTATATATGTAACATCCTCTGTTTATATATTATGTACCATCCTCTATTTATTTGTGCCATCCTCTGTTTATATATGTAACATCCTCTGTTTATATATGTAACATCCTCTGTTTATATATTTACCATCCTCTGTTTATATATGTACTATCCTCTATTTATTTGTACCATCCACTGTTTATATATGTGCCATCCTCTGTTTATATATGTAACATCCTCTCTGTTTATATATGTACCATCCTCTGTTTATATATGTACTATCCTCTATTTATTTGTACCATCCTCTGTTTATATATGTACCATCCTCTGTTTATATATGTACTATCCTCTGTTTATATATTATGTACCATCCTCTATTTATTTGTACCATCCTCTGTTTATATATGTAACATCCTCTGTATATATTATGTACCATCCTCTCTTTATATATGTATCATCCTCTCTTTATTTATGTATCATCCTCTCTTTATATATGTAACATACTCTGTTTATATATGTACCATACTCTGTTTATATATGTACCATCCTCTCTTTATATATGTACTATCCTCTCTTTATTTATGTATCATCCTCTCTTTATATATGTACCATTCTCTATTTATCTGTACCATCCTCTGTTTATATATGTACCATCCTCTGTTTATATATGTACCATCTTCTGTTTATATATGTACCAGTCCTCTGTTTATATATGTACCATCTTCTGTTTATATATGTACCATCCTCTATTTATATATGTACCATCTTCTGTTTATATATGTACCATCCTCTGTTTATATATGTACCATCCTCTGTTTATATGTGTACCATCCTCGGTTTATATATGTACCATCCTCTGTTTATATATGTAACATCCTCGGTTTATATATGTAACATCCTCTGTTTATATATGTACCATCCTCGGTTTATATATGTAACATCCTCTGTTTATATATGTACCATCCTCGGTTTATATATGTGCCATCCTCTGTTTATATATGTAACATCCTCTCTGTTTATATATGTAACATCCTCGGTTTATATATGTAACATCCTCTGTTTATATATGTACCATCCTCTGTTTATATATGTACTATCCTCTATTTATTTGTACCATCCTCTGTTTATATATGTACTACCCTCTGTTTATATATTATGTACCATCCTCTGTTTATATATGTAACATCCTCTGTTTATATATGTAACATCCTCTGTTTATATATTATGTACCATCCTCTATTTATTTGTGCCATCCTCTGTTTATATATGTAACATCCTCTGTTTATATATGTAACATCCTCTGTTTATATATTTACCATCCTCTGTTTATATATGTACTATCCTCTATTTATTTGTACCATCCACTGTTTATATATGTGCCATCCTCTGTTTATATATGTAACATCCTCTCTGTTTATATATGTACCATCCTCTGTTTATATATGTACTATCCTCTATTTATTTGTACCATCCACTGTTTATATATGTACCATCCTCTGTTTATATATGTACTATCCTCTATTTATTTGTACATCCTCTGTTTATATATGTACTACCCTCTGTTTATATATTATGTACCATCCTCTATTTATTTGTACCATCCTCTGTTTATATATGTAACATCCTCTGTTTATATATGTACCATCCTCTCTTTATATATGTATCATCCTCTCTTTATTTATGTATCATCCTCTCTTTATATATGTAACATACTCTGTTTATATATGTACCATCCTCTGTTTATATATGTACCATCCTCTCTTTATATATGTACTATCCTCTCTTTATTTATGTATCATCCTCTCTTTATATATGTACCATTCTCTATTTATCTGTACCATCCTCTGTTTTTATATGTACCATCCTCTGTTTATATATGTACCATCCTCTGTTTATATATGTACCATCTTCTGTTTATATATGTACCAGTCCTCTGTTTATATATGTACCATCTTCTGTTTATATATGTACCATCCTCTGTTTATATATGTACCATCTTCTGTTTATATATGTACCATCCTCTGTTTATATATGTACCATCCTCTGTTTATATGTGTACAATCCTCTGTTTATATATGTAGCATCCGCTGTTTATATATTAACCATTCTCTTTTTATATGTGTACCATCCTCTGTTTATATGTGTACCATCCTCTGTTTATATGTGTACCATCCTCTGTTTCTATATGTACTATTCTCTGTTTATATATGTACCATCCTCTGTTTATATGTGTACTGTCCTCTGTTTATATGTGTACTGTCCTCGTTTTATATGTGTACCGTCCTCTGTTTATATGTGTACCGTCCTCTGTTTATATATGTGCTAGGGATGGTCGAATGTTTCTAAAAATTCAAAATTTAAAATGAATTTTGATGCATTTGTTCGTTTGAATCTAATTTAGAATGTTTATATAACATTCTAACATTCTAATTTCATTTTTGAATTTTTCAAGAACATTAGAAAATATTAGTTTGAATAATAGAATGTTTAGCTATGTATCTCATATCACATTCAATTTCGAAATGTAATATTCGAATTTGAATGTAACATTCAAATTCGAAATAGTATTTCTAGTCTACAACTGTGTTTTATAAATGTAATATTCGAATTTGAATGTGACATTGGAATTTAAATGTAACATTCGAATTCGAAATAGTATTTCTAGTCTACAACTGTGTTTTATAAATGTAATATTCGAATTTGAATGTATAATTTGAATTTGAAAGTGACATTCGAAAACTGTAAATTACATTTGATAATAGAATTCTTTCTAACATTCGAATTTGTATATTAACACATTCACCCAGCCCTAATATGTACCATCCTCTGTTTATATAACATTCTTACATTCTATTTTCAAATTTTCTTTTTGAATTTTTCAATAACATTAGAAAATGTTAGTTCGAATAATAGAATGTTTAGCTATGTATTTTATATCACATTCAATTTCGAAATGTAATATTCGAATTCGAATGTGACATTGAAATTCGAAATAGTATTTTCAGTCTACAACTGTGGTTTATAAATGTAGCATTCGAATTTGAAAGTGACATTCGAATTCGAAAGTGACATTTGAAAACTGTAAATAACATTCGATAATAGAGTTTATAAGAATATTCGTTCTTATCAACATTGAATTATTTAAATTGAATTTTTACAATAACATTCTTTCTAACATTCGAATTTGAATATAAACACATTCGCCCATCCCTAATATGTACCATCCTCTGTTTATATATGAACCATCCTCTGTTTATTTGAGTCACCTCTGTTGCTTTGTACCGTCCTCTCCTTTTTTCTGTCACCCACTATTTTTTTGTGCCATCCTTTCCATTTTGCACTCTCCTCTTTTTCTTTTCTTGATCCTCTCCGTTTTACTATCCTACCTTTTTTGTACCATCCTGTTTTATAATCTTCTTCTCATACTTGGGCAAAGCTCTCTTTTTATCATCCTCTATTTCTTTGTGCCAACCTCTATTTATTGTACAGTACCCTCCTCTCTTTGATTGTGCCACCCTTTCTCTGTCTTCCTTTTAGTGTTATACCAACTTTATTTTGTCCCACCATCCAGTGGCGGCTGGTGAATTTTTAGGATGGTGGTGCACAAGACCACGCCCCTATGAGAAAGCCATGCCCCTTTGAAAAAGCCACACCTCTTTGGAAAAACCACGCCCCTTTTAAAAGCCACACCCCTTTGAGAACGTCACGCCCCTCAAATTCCCCCACCCATTTGAACCAGCAGTGTTTTTGGTCATCGTCTTGTTGAAATATCCAGCCCCTGGGGTAACTTCAACTAAAGTTTGTGACTGATTCCTCAACATTATTCTCAAGTATCTGCTGATATTGAGTGGAATCCATGAGACCCTCAACAAGATTCCCAGTACAGGTCTTTGGAGGTGGTCTGTGGGCTGTTTTTGACCGTTCTCACCATCCTTTGCCTCTCTGATATTTTACTTGGCCTGCCACTTCTGGCCTTAACAAGAACTGTACCTATGGTCTTCCATATCCTCACCATGCTCACTATGTTCCTCACAGTGGATACTGACATCTTATTATTATTATTATTATTATTATTGGTTATTTGTAGAGCGCCAACAGATTCCGCAGTGCTATAAACAAAGGGAGAGTACAACAAAACAGTTATAGGGTAGAAGGCCCTGCCAAGAGTTGCACTGTTGTAGTCAGCTCTTAAGAAGGTGAACTACAAACAGCTGGACTTTTAGGCTTACATGCTAAGAGGGTTCAGGGGATTGCAGGGGAGGAGAGGAACTGGTACTAGGAAAGGTTAGCGTAGGTTGTATGTGTCCCTGAACAGTAGAGTCTTTAGGGAGCACTTGAAGCTTTTAAAACTAGAGGAGAGTCTTGTGGAGCGAGGCAGAGAGTTCCATAAGATGGGAGCCAGTCTGGAGAAGTCCTGTAAACGGGAGTGTGATGAGGTGACAAGAGAGGAGGAGAGTAGGAGGTCATGAGCAGAGTGAAGGGGACGGGAGGGAGAGTATCTGGAGACAAGGTCTGAGATGTAGGGGGGAGCAGTGCAGTTGAGGGCTTTGTGTGTAAGAGTGAGAGTTTTGTGTTTGATCCTAGAGGCAAGAGGAAGCCAGTGAAGGGAGTCGCAGAGAGGTGCAGCAGATGAAGAGCGACGTGTAAGGAAGATGAGTCTGGCAGAGGCATTTATTATGGATTGTAAAGGAGCTAGGCGGCAGGTGGGGAGACCAGAGAGGGCAGAGTTGCAGTAATCAAGGCGGGAAAGAATGAGAGAGTGGATTAAAATCTTAGTTGTGTCTTGTGTAAGGAAGTGTCTAATTTTAGAGATGTTTTTAAGGTGGAAGCGGCAGGCTGTAGCCAAGGACTGAATGTGAGGAGTGAAGGAAAGATCTGAGTCAAGTGTGACCCCGAGACATCGGGCATGCGGGGTAGGGGTAATGATGGAGTTTTTGACAGTTATAGAGATATTGGGGGTGGAGATTTTGGAAGAAGGGGAGAAAATGAGGAGCTCAGTTTTGGAGAGATTTAGCTTGAGGTAGTGAGAGGTTATCCAGGAAGAGATGTGAGAAAGACAGTTAGTGACACGGGTTAGCAAGGAAGGAGATAGTTCTGGTGCAGAGAAGTAGATTTGGGTGTCATCAGCATACAAATGATATTGGAAACCGTGGGACTTAATAAGGGAACCTAGTGATGACGTATAGATTGAGAAGAGAAGGGGACCGAGGACAGAGCCTTGCGGTACTCCGACAGAAAGGGGTGATGGGGCAGAGGAGGCCCCAGAGAAGGCTACACTGAAAGTACGGTTTGACAGGTAGGAAGAGAGCCATGAAAGGGCTGTGTCACAGATGCCGAAGGATTGGAGAGTTTGGAGCAAAAGAGGGTGGTTGACAGTGTCAAAGGCTGCGGACAGATCAAGGAGGATAAGCAGAGAGAAGTGGCCTTTTGATTTAGCTGTAAGTAGGTCGTTGGTGACCTTAACAATAGCTGTCTCTGTGGAGTGATAGGGACGAAATCCAGATTGCAGCGGGTCAAGAAGGGAGTTTAACGTAAGGAAATGGGATAGGCGTGCATATACTAGTTTTTCGAGAAACTTTGAAGCAAGAGGGAGGAGGGAAATTGGGCGGTAGTTGGATGGGGAGGTAGGATCAAGGGAAGGTTTTTTGAGGATAGGTGTGACCAGTGCATGTTTCAATGATGAGGGAAATGTACCAGTGCTGAGGGGATAGGGTCAAGGGGACAGGTAGTGAGGTGAGAGCGCAGTATAAGTGCTGAAACTTCTTCCTCAGTGACAGGGGAGAATGAACTAAGTTTCAGGTTATAAGGGTTGTGGTTGAGTGAGAGTATTTGAGGGGGGGAGAGAATGGAATTGTGTTGGAATTGAGCTGATTTCATGTCTGATGGAATCAATTTTGTTAATGAAGTGACTGGCAAAGTCTTGAGCTGACAGATAAGTTGTATTTGGAAGTGGGGGAGGGCGGAGGAGAGTATTGAAAGTGGAGAACAGACATTTTGGGTTTGAAGAAAGATTAGAGATAAGAGTAGAGAAGTAATGTTGCTTGTGGAGATTAAGGGCAGAGTAGTAGGAGTTCAAGATGAATTTGTAATGAAGAAAATCAGCTGAACTCCGTGATTTTCTCCAATGCCGTTCAGCAGTACGGGAACATTTGCGTAGGTACCGTGTCAGAGGAGTATGCCAGGGCTGGGGATGAGTGTGTGATTTCCTAGCAGTGGTAAGAGGGGCGAGATTGTCAAGGACGGATATAAGGGTGGAATTATAGTGGCAGATAGATTGTTCAGGGCAGGAAAAGGAGGAGAAGGATGAAAGGAGCGGTTGAAGGGAATTAGCAAGTTGTTGCTGATCTAAAGACCTAATGCTTCTGTGAAGTTTGGTGTGAGGAGTAGAAGGTGGGAGAGTTGTAGGAAGGGATGATATGTTGCAGGTAAGGAGATGGTGGTCAGAAAGAGGAAAAGGGGAGTTTGAGAAGTTTGAGAGAGTGCATCGATAGCTAAAGATCAGGTCAAGGGAGTGACCGTCTTTGTGAGTGGGAGAATCAGTCCATTGTGACAGACCGAAAGAGGAAGTGAGTTGCAGAAGTTGTTTAGCAGATGAGGCAGTGGGATTGTTAAGGGGGATGTTGAAGTCGCCAAGAATGAGGGCAGGGGTGTCTGAGGAAAGGAAATAAGGAAGCCAGGCAGCAAAATGATCTAAAAATTGAGTTGGGGAGCCAGGGGGGCGGTATATGACTGCAACACGTATAGAGAGGGGAGAGAATAACCGAATCATGTGTGCTTCAAATGAAGAAAATGTGAGTGAAGAGAAGGGCTGTATTTGTTGGAAGGTGCAACGAGAGGAAAGTAAAATACCGACACCACCTCCTTGTCTATTGCCAGACCTAGGAGTGTGGCTGAAATGGAGACCCCCATGTGACAGTGCAGCAGTGGATGCTGTGTCTGAAGTAGAGAGCCAGGTTTCTGTAAGAGCCAGAAGGTTAAGAGAGTGGGAGATAAAGAGATCATGGATAGAAGTTAACTTGTTGCAGACAGAGCGAGAGTTCCAGAGTGCACAAGTGAAGGGGGAGGGGTTTTTAGATGTAAGAGGAATGAGATTAAGGTTACCAGAGTTTAGTTTATGAAGTCTATTGAAAGGCACACAAGGATGTGAAAGGTTAGGAGGTTGTGAGGGACCAGGATTAGGGGAGATGTCGCCAGCAGCTAGTATTAGCAAGAGGGAGAGTGACATGAGATGAGAAGCAGATTTGCAGTAATGAGACTGTTGTTTAACCCCTTAACGACTGAGGACGTGCAGGGTACGTCCTCAGAAAAAAGGCAGTTAATGCCTGAGAACGTACCCTGCACGTCCTCAGTGTGGAAAGCAGCTGGAAGCGATCCTGCTCGCTTCCAGCTGCTTTCCGGTTATTGCAGTGATGCCTCGATATGGAGGCATCCTGCAATAACGTTTGTAAGCCATCCGGTGCAGAGAGAGCCACTCTGTGGCCCTCTCTGCACCGGAGATCGGTGGCTACCGGCGTTGGTGGGTGGGAGCCGGACCGGGAGGCGGGTGGCGGCCATCGATGGCCATGTGGATCTGAAGGGGGGCGGGATCGTGGGCGGGGGTGGCTGGGGGCGCGCACGGGCGCGCGCGCGCGTGCACGGGAGGGTGGGGGCGGGCGCGTGCAGGGGGAGGGAGCGGGTGGGAACCGCTACACTGCAGAAAATGGGGAAATAAAAAATATATTCAAAATAAAATATATACAATGAGCAAGGTGGTGGGGGTTTGTTTGTGGGGGGTGGGGGGTTGGGGGAAGCTACACTACAGAAAAAAAACAAAAAAAACCAAAAAAAAGCACTTTTTATTGTAAACTGGGTACTGGCAGACAGCTGCCAGTACCCAAGATGGCCCCCAATAAGGCAGAGGGGAGGGTTAGAGAGCGGTTTTGGGGGGGATCAGGGAGGTTGGGGGCTAAGGGGGGGATCCTACACAGTAGCATATGTAAATATGCTAAAAAAAAAATTCATTTTTTTTTAAAAACTCTTTTATTTTAGTACTGGCAGACTTTCTGCCAGTACTTAAGATGGCGGGGACAATTGTGGGGTGGGGGAGGGAAGGGAGCTGTTTGGGAGGGATCAGGGGGTGGGATGTGTCAGATGGGAGGCTGATCTCTACACTAAAGCTAAAATTAACCCTGCAAGCTCACTACAAACTCCCTAATTAACCCTTTCACTGCTAGCCATAATACACGTGTGAGGCGCAACAGGATTTAGTGGCCTTCTAATTACCAGAAAGCAACGCCAAAGTCATATATGTCTGCTATTTCTGAACAAAGGGGATCCCAGACAAGCATTTACAACCATTTGTGCCATAATTGCACAAGCTGTTTGTAAATGATTTCAGTGAGAAACCTAAAATTGTGAAAAATTTTACGTTTTTTTTAATTTGATCGCATTTGGCGGTGAAATGGTGGCATGAAATATACCAAAATGTGCCTAGATCAATACTTGGGGTTGTCTACTACACTACACTAAAGCTAAAATTAACCCTACAAGCTCCCTAAAAGCTCCCTAATTAACCCCTTAACTGCTGGGCATGATACACTTGTGGTGCGCAGTGGCATTTAGCGGCCTTCTAATTACCAAAAAGCAACGCCAAAGCCATATATGTGTGCTATTTCTGAACAAAGGGGATCCCAGAGAAGAATTTACAACCATTTATGCCATAATTGCACAAGCTGTTTGTAAATGATTTCAGTGAGAAACCTAAAGTTTGTGAAAAAATTCGTGAAAAAGTGAACAATTTTTTGTATTTGATCGCATTTGGCGGTGAAATGGTGGTATGAAATATACCAAAATTGGCCTAGATCAATACTTTGGGATGTCTACTAAAAAAAAATATATACATGTCAAGGGATATTCAGGGATTCCTGAAAGATATCAGTGTTCTAATGTAACTAGCGCTAATTTTGGAAAAAAATGGTTTGGAAATAGCAAAGTGCTACTTGTATTTATGGCCCTATAACTTGCAAAAAAAGCAAAGAACATGTAAACATTGGGTATTTCTAAACTCAGGACAAAATTTAGAAACTATTTAGCATGGGTGTTTTTTGGTGGTTTTAGATATGTAACAGATTTTGGGGGTCAAAGTTAGAAAAAGTGTGTTTTTTTCCATTTTTTCCTCATATTTTATAATTTTTTTTATAGTAAATTATAAGATATGATGAAAATAATGGTATCTTTAGAAAGTCCATTTAATGGCGAGAAAAACGGTATATAATATGTGTGGGTACAGTAAATGAGTAAGAAGAAAATTACAGCTAAACACAAACACTGCAAAAATGTAAAAATAGCCTTGGTCCCAAACGGACAGAAAATGGAAAAGTGCTCTGGTCACTAAGGGGTTAACTGAAGTGCAGGGGGGAGAATGAGTATTTAGGAATAAGTAGAGTTCATGAGTACAAAAGTAAGGTGAGTATAAGAGAGATGGGCTAATGAACAGTGCAGGTGGAGAGGGAGAAGGAGTAACTGAGTAATGTAGTTTGTTGTTGAGACAAGAGGTAGCAAAAAGGAATATGAAGATATTGAGCATTATTCTGAAAGTGGGAACCAAGTAAACACATAAGACACAGTGTTACAGCAGCACTTGCAAAATGATACAATGATATACATAAAACATAGTAATACAAGAGTACTTGCCTTGTGTCTTGCCCCTTGCCCAATCCTTGTTGAATTCTTGTATAATTCTTAAAAATTGATGCCTCACTTATAAAATGTTCACTTTGAAAATGTGAACATATGCTATTGCTAAAAAGTACACAGCCCTGTTACCAATGCACACACCCCTGTGCAATGCACATCCCCTAACTAGTCTGAAATATATACAGGTAGGGCAGTCAGCTGAGTCCACTAAATTTACTTAATTGCTAATCAAAGACAGTTGGTAAGGCCAATTGGAATGTTAGAATCTGGTCAGGGTGAGATGAGTTAAGTAAACAGACAATAAAATTTGGAGGGGGTTAAAACTGTGACATAAGAAAACTATAAATTTAAGAGTTATAGCAAGTATTTATAAGGAGTGAGCATCACATGGCAATTAACTAGACTTTAGAATTGAGACATTGGGAAAATCATTACAAAAAAATGCAGGACTTAATTTTAAAAGACTAAATTCAATTGCACAATATATATATATATATATACACACACACACACACACACACACACACACACACAGAGGGATTTGTTGTAAAGTGACAGAAAAGCAGGGAATAGCAAAATTTCAGTGCAGGGCCTGAGTTCACGTACCAAAAAGAGGGATTTGTTGTAAAGTGACAGAAAAGCAGGGAATAGCAAAATTTCAGTGCAGGGCCTGAGTTCACATACCAAAAAGAGGGATTTGTTGTAATGTGACAGAAAAGCAGGGAATAGCAAAATTTCAGTGCAGGGCCTGAGTTCACGTACCAAAAAGAGGGATTTGTTGTAAAGTGACAGAAAAGCAGGGAATAGCAAAATTTCACTGCAGGGCCTGAGTTCACGTACCAAAAAGAGGGATTTGTTGTAAAGTGACAGAAAAGCAGGGAATAGCAAAATTTCAGTGCAGGGCCTGAGTTCACGTACCTGAAAGCAGAAGAGACAGTAGGTTAACTCAGCATTCCTTAGCAGATGTCAGTAGGCAGTTTGATAGTTAGTAACCAGCAGTGTGGAGAGTATTGAGTGTAATTCTTGTATAATTCTTAAAAATTGATGCCTCACTTAAAATGTGAACATATGCTATTGTTAAAAAGTACACAGCCCTGTTACCAATGCACACACCCCTGTGCAATGCAATCTTAAATCTATGCAATAGCTTTTTGTAGCCTTCCTCTAAACCATGATGATGAACTATCTTTGTTTTTAGGTCATTTGAGAGTTGTTTTGTGGCCCCCATGTTGCCACTCTTCAGAGGAGAGTCATAGAGAACAACTTGCAATTGGCCACCTTAAAACCTTTTCTCATGATTGGATACTCCTGTCTATGAAGTTTAAGGCTTAATGGGCTCACCAAACCAATTTAGTATTCCAATTAATCAGTGCTAGGTAGTTACAGGTATTCAAATCAACAAAATAACAAGGGTGCCCAAATGTATGCACCTAACTAATTTTGTTTTGATGCATATTGCACATTTTCTGTTAATCCAATAAACCTCATTTCACTACTGAATTTTTACTGTGTCTTTCATTTATTTGATAGATCAAAATGAAATTACTGATCCAAACAGCCAATTATTTATAACTGAAAATCATGGAAATTGTCAGGGGTGCCTAAACTTTTGCATACAACTGTATATGATTTCATGCACTCAAACTGTATTAAAGTAATGTACTCAGATATGAAATATATTTTTATGAAATGTAACATCAATTATATATAACTACTATGCTCCAATACAGCTCACAGGCAGGATATCTAAAATATAAACAAAGGGAACATTTGTTAAAGTTTAAGCTTCAAAAGATTCTTTACTTCATCGCTTAATGAGATTAGATCTCTACAAACAAGATAACCATGTTACCTCTCTGGGGTGACAGAGAAACAATTCTGTACTTTAGTTCAGATATGCTCAAAATCTTCAGGAAAGTAAGTAATTATCCCTTGTATGATATACAAATGATGGGACTAACAATACTTATGAAGGTCTGAATCCACATATACGTCTGGAAAGGTTTTCTAGCTCAGAATCGATGCAAGCATATAGAAGACAAAATTTCATATGAAATGACTTGTACCTAATTTTCATATAGTTTTATATACTCCTATACTTTATTAATGAATGACTTCAAATATGGAATATATTGATATTAAAGTGGGATAATAAAGAAATATAAATATTGTTACAATAAATTAATCACTACAGAATTCTAATTAAATGCAATGTAATATCAGAATATGAAATGATTAATCAATTGATTTCAAATAGTTAATAGTATAGCTGATTATTAGTATCATACTAAGTATTAAATTACAATCCTTTTAAGTCTCCCAATATTTAATGAATCATCGCGTTCATCATGTCCTCGAAGTGAAAGTTCAAATGCGCCGCAAAATAGAATACAATTCATAATTTTGGAAAGAACATAACGATTTGTGGTTACTTGATCATTGTGTTTTTTAACATTCAAACAATATGCACTGAACTTGTTTGCGAATATCAATCCTTCATAGCAAATTAAACTCTAATGGGGAGTATAAATGTGATTGGTAGCAATTATTTATATTTTTGGAGTTAATTGTGATAAATCGGCGACACCATAACTCACCCAACTTGAATCACCACTTTGTTTTTCAAACAGGAGACAATAAAAACAAGATGCTGTTTGCAAAATGACTATTAAGTTAATCTCTTAAGATATTATCAGTAGGAAGTATATATATATATATTTATAATATTTAATATTATGACCATGTCTAATATTTAAATTAATATACAAGAATCCATACTCTTCAGTATACCCATGTCTAGTCTTAAAATATACATGCTCAGTTAAATTATATAATAACATATATATTAACCAAATGATTAATCAAAGCTGCGAAATAATAAGTATCTTGAATGTACATTTATGAAAATATATATATTGCTGGATTTAAAGAACCTTCCACTTTATAGAGAAATAAAACCACATTTCAATAATTGTTGCCCTAGCCCCCAGTGTTCGATATTAGGCAATGCAGCCAAAGGCCATGGCAACATTAAGATAAATACACCAACATTTTACTTTCTACAAAAGAAGATTATTTCTATTACGCTAGTGTTTAATAATTTACTTCAAAGGTAAAGATTAAAACAGAATGTTGATAACTCAAGTACAATTTTTGTAAATTAAGTCAATCCGCCTGTCTTTTTTTGAGGCAAATAAATCAATAACATTTTCGGTGAATGTAGGCATGTCATTGATCAATTGTTTTTCAATTGTGAGCATGGCTAGAGCGGTCAGTCTTTCCTCAGTCATGGTGCTCCTTAGAAATGTCTTAACTCGTTTTAAAGTTGAGAAACATCTCTCAGCCTCAGCAGTTGTCACTGGAATAGTCTAAATAATTTGCAACAGTTTGTAGGTCTCCGAGAACGTACTGTCCAAGTTATTTTCTATTACAAACTGTAGAAGACTAATGGCACCATTCATATTTCTGAAATCTGGTCTTCTGTAAATTACTCCTAGTTCAGTTTTCAGGCGATCTTTCTGTAATATGTCATAAACAGCTGATGTTTGGTCAAGAAGCTGATTTGGAAATTTTTTCTCGTAATCTGCAAATTTTTCAGCTTGGAGGAGAGAAACAGCCGAGTAGTGAGTTATAAAAGAAAATCTATCTTTTACTTGATTCGTGATAACATCGCATATCTCTTTAGCTGCCACAGTCTGAGTAATGTGAATATGTTCTCTCTTCCTTTTCCTTGATGTTTCCTCTGTTTCTGATATCGTCATGATCACTGTGTCCATTCTTTTCCTTTCATTTTCCATTGTCTGCTGGAAAGTGTTAACATGTTTTCGAATAAGTGCCGCGTCTGTTAGTGTTTTCTGAAGTTGGTTGTATAACACATCTACATGTGGCATAATATTGTGAAAAACTGAAAGCCAAAACACAAATACAGAGTCTTGTAACATACGCCGAATAGCCCCTGCTTGATTTATTGCTATTTCTTTTTTCGATGTTGACTCTATTTTTTCCATACATTCAATTAACTGTTCCCTGTTTTCAAACACTGTATTGACGGTTCGACTCTTGAAATTCCACCTGGTGGCTGAGCCATGAGGTATCCTTCTTCTAACAGTTTCATCTAGAATAGCTCTCCGTTGTGGCGAGTTACTAAAAAAGTTAGTAATGTCACTTAGGTTTGAAAAAAATACTCACACTTGTTGATTCTGACTGCTTGCTTGGCTGACAATCAAATTGAGTTGATGTGCGTAGCACTGCACAAAATGTGCATTCTTGTAGGTACGTTTAATTATAGCCTGAACACCTGCATGCTGACCACTCATCACGCTTGCACCTTCGTAACTCTGGGATATCAATTTTTCGGGGTTGTCTATAACTTTTTCCAAAGTATCTTGGATACATGTAGCTATAGATTCTGCATCATGTCCAGTTGGATTAGTGAATTCCCAGAATCTCTCAACCGGTTGTCCGTTACCTATAATGTATCGAAAAACAACAACCAATTGGAAGGCAGATGAAACATCTGTAGTTTCATCTGCTATCACTGCTACAAAACTTGCTTTTGAGATTTCCTTTTTTATTTGGTTCTGGCAAACAGTAAGCATACAGTCTAATAAATCGTTTTGAATTTCTTTTGACGTTCCTTTAAAAACAGTGGCACTAGCGAGATGTTCTTTTAGAGATGCATCAAGTTCTGCTGAGAAGTTTATAAGACCTCGGAAAATGCCTGGATTTAATGAATCCTCGCGTTCGTCATGTCCTTGAAGTGCAAGCTCAAATGCGCCGCAAAATAAAATACAATTAATTATTTTCGAAAGAACATAACGATTTTTCGTTACTTGCTCATTATGTTTTTTAATATTTAAACGATATGCACTGTCAAGTTGTTGTCGAATATCAACCCTTCCTAACAAATTAAACTCTAATGTGGAGTTTAAATGTAATTGGGAGCAACTATGTTTATTTATTTTTTGATTAAATGTGATAAATCGGCGACACCAGAACTCACCCAGCTTGATTCACCACTTTGTTTTGCAAACAGGAGACAATTAAAACAAAAGCGCCTGTTAGATAATTCACAGCCACAAATCCATGGATATTTATCATATACCTCGGGTTTGAAATCTCTAGTTTTACATTTTGTTACCTGGGTAAGGTTAAGCCTAGGTGTTGGCCTGAGCATTTTAATTTCAATTTTTCTTTCCATGGACAACGTTGAAAAATGTAATTGCTTTAGCTCAGACACACTAATTTTACTATTTTAAGTGCCATCTTAACTCTTAGTTTACACACAAAGAACAGTCCTTTGCTGTTATAAAATATATAACTTGTACGTAAGTAGTTTTGCTGTTATAATATATATATAACTTTTAGACAAGTAGTTTTGCTGTTATAATATATATAACTTTTAGACAAGTAGTTT
This sequence comes from Bombina bombina, assembly GCF_027579735.1. Taxonomy (NCBI): domain Eukaryota; kingdom Metazoa; phylum Chordata; class Amphibia; order Anura; family Bombinatoridae; genus Bombina; species Bombina bombina. The sequence goes on from NC_069503.1 coordinate 989,277,521, forward strand.
TGATGTTATAAAATATACAACTTGTAGGTAAGTAGCTTTGCAGCTGTTATAAATGATGCAACTTGTAGGTAATTAACTTTGCAGCTGTTATAACATATACAACTTGTAGGTAAGTAGTTTTGCAGCTGTTATAAAATATATGACTTGTAGGTAATTAGCTTTGCAGCTGTTATAAAATATACAACTTGTAGGTAAGTAGTTTTGCAGCTGTTATAAAATATATGACTTGTAGGTAATTAGCTTTGCAGCTGTTATAAAATATACAACTTGTGGGTAAGTAGTTTTGTTGTTCTAAAATATATAACTTGTAGTTAAGTATTTTTGTTGTTATAAAATATATAACTATATGCAGGTTTACTGCCTATCTGCAGTCTGCAGCAGTTAACTGCTTTTTAAAAAACTATGAAAATAATTAACAACTAAAATACTTTTATAGTATTATAATTACAGCAAGCAGCAGCCGCGACAGCCGTCAACGGTCAACTGTCTAAAACTAGTAGGCAAGTAGTTTTGCGGTTTTTATCTACTATATAACTTGTAGGTAATTAGCTTTGCAGCTGTTATAAAATATACAACGTGTAGGTAAGTAGTTTTGCAGTTGTTATAAAATATATGACTTGTAGGTAATTAGCTTTGCAGCTGTTATAAAATATACAACTTGTGGGTAAGTAGTTTTGCTGTTCTAAAATATATAACTTGTAGGTAAAAAGTTTTGCTGTTATAAAATATACAACTTGTAGGTAAGTAGTTTTGCAGCTGTTATAAAATATATAACTTGTAGGTAATTAGCTTTGCAGCTGTTATAAAATATACAACTTGTAGGTAAGTAGTTTTGCAGCTGTTATAAAATATATGACTTGTAGGTAATTAGCTTTGCAGCTGTTATAAAATATACAACTTGTGGGTAAGTAGTTTTGCTGTTCTAAAATATATAACTTGTAGGTAAAAAGTTTTGCTGTTATAAAATATATAACTTGTAGGTAAGTAGTTTTGCTGTTATAAAATATATAACTTGTAGGTAAAAAGTTTTGCTGTTATAAAATATATAACTTGTAGGTAAAAAGTTTTGCTGTTATAAAATATATAACTTGTAGGTAAGTAGTTTTGCTGTTATAAAATATATAACTTGTAGGTAAAAAGTTTTGCTGTTATAAAATATATAACTTGTAGGTAAGTAGTTTTGCTGTTATAAAATAAATAACTTGTAGTTAAGTAGTTTTGCTATTATAAAATAAATAACTTGTAGGTAAGTAGTTTTGCTGTTATAAAATATATAACTTGTAGGTAAGTATTTTTGTTGTTATAAAATATATAACTATATGTAGGTTTACTGCCTATCTGCAGGCTGCAGCAGTTAACTTTTTAAAAAACTATGAAAAAAATTAACAACTAAAATACTTTTATAGTATTATAATTACAGCAAGCAGCAGCCGTGACAGCCGTCAACGGTTAACTGTCTAAAACTAGTAGGCAAGTAGTTTTGCGGTTTTTATCTAATATATAACTTGTAGGTAATTAGCTTTGCAGCTGTTATAAAATATACAACTTGTAGGTAAGTAGTTTTGCAGCTGTTATAAAATATATGGCCTAGATTTGGAGTTTTGTCGGTAACGACCTGCGTAGCTAACGCCGGCTTTTTTCTGGCCGCACCATAAAAATAACTCTGGTATTGAGAGTCCACATAAAGGCTGCGTTAGGCTCCAAAAAAGGAGCGTAGCGCATTTTTAATGCAGCTTCAACTCTCGATACCAGAGTTTCTTACGCAAGCGGCCAGCCTCAAAAATGTGCTCGTGCACGATTCTCCCATAGAAAACAATGGGGCTGTTTGAGCTGAAAAAAAACCTAACACCTGCAAAAAAGCAGCGTTCAGCTCCTAACGCAGCCCCATTGTTTGCTATGGGGAAACACTTCCTACGTCTGCACCTAACACTCTAACATGTACCCCGAGTCTAAACACCCCTAACCTTACACTTATTAACCCCTAATCTGCCGCTCCGTAAACCGCCGCTACTTACATTATCCCTATGTACCCCTAATCTGCTGCCCTAACATCGCCGACCCCTATATTATATTTATTAACCCCTAATCTGCCCCCCACAACGTCGCCTCCACATGCCTACACTTATTAACCCCTAATCTGCCGAGCGGACCTGAGCGCTACTATAATAAAGTTATTAACCCCTAATCCGCCTCACTAACCCTATAATAAATAGTATTAACCCCTAATCTGCCCTCCCTAACATCGCCGACACCTAACTTCAATTATTAACCCCTAATCTGCCGACCGGAGCTCACCGCTATTCTAATAAATGTATTAACCCCTAAAGCTAAGTCTAACCCTAACACTAACACCCCCTAAGTTAAATATAATTTACATCTAACAAAATTAATTAACTCTTATTAAATAAATTATTCCTATTTAAAGCTAAATACTTACCTGTAAAATAAATCCTAATATAGCTACAATATAAATTATAATTACATTGTAGCTATTTTAGGATTAATATTTATTTTACAGGCAACTTTGTAATTATTTTAACCAGGTATAATAGCTATTAAATAGTTAAGAACTATTTAATAGTTACCTAGTTAAAATAATTACAAAATTACCTGTCAAATAAATCCTAACCTAAGTTACAATTAAACCTAACACTATACTATCATTAAATTAATTAAATAAAATACCTACAATTACCTACAATTAAACCTAACACTACACTATCAATACATTAATTAAATACAATACCTACAAATAACTACAATGAAATAAACTAACTAAAGTACAAAAAATAAAAAAGAACTAAGTTACAAAAAATAAAAAAATATCTACAAACATAAGAAAAATATTACAACAATTTTAAACTAATTACACCTACTCTAAGCCCCCTAATAAAACAACAAAGCCCCCCAAAATAAAAAATGCCCTACCCTATTCTAAATTACTAAAGTTAAGCTCTTTTACCTTACCAGCCCTGAACAGGGCCCTTTGCGGGGCATGCCCCAAGAAGTTCAGCTCTTTTGCCTGTAAAAAAAAACATACAATACCCCCCCCAACATTACAACCCACTACCCACATACCCCTAATCTAACCCAAACCCCCCTTAAATAAACCTAACACTAAGCCCCTGAAGATCTTCCTACCTTGTCTTCACCATACCAGGTTCACCGATCGGTCCTGAAGAGCTCCTCCGATGTCCTGATCCAAGCCCAAGCGGGGGGCTGAAGAGGTCCATGATCCGGTAGAAGTCTTCATCCAAGCGGGGCAGAAGAGGTCTTCCATCCGATTGAAGTCTTCATCCAAGCGGCATCTTCTATCGACATCCATCTGGAACGGAGCGGCAGCATCCTGAAGACCTCCAACGCGGAACATCCATCCTGGCCGACGACTGAACGACGAATGACGGTTCCTTTAAATGACGTCATCCAAGATGGCGTCCCTCGAATTCCGATTGGCTGATAGGATTCTATCAGCCAATCGGAATTAAGGTAGGAATATTCTGATTGGCTGATGGAATCAGCCAATCAGAATCAAGTTCAATCCGATTGGCTGATCCTATCAGCCAATCAGATTGAGCTCGCATTCCATTGGCTGTTCCGATCAGCCAATAGAATGCGAGCTAAATCTGATTGGCTGATTGGATCAGCCAATCGGATTGATCTTGATTCTGTTTGGCTGATTCCATCAGCCAATCAGAATATTCCTACCTTAATTCCGATTGGCTGATAGAATCCTATCAGCCAATCGGAATTCGAGGGACGCCATCTTGGATGACGTCATTTAAAGGAACCGTCATTCGTCGTTCAGTCGTCGGCCAGGATGGATGTTCCGCGTTGGAGGTCTTCAGGATGCTGCCGCTCCGTTCCAGATGGATGTCGATAGAAGATGCCGCCTGGATGAAGACTTCAATCGGATGGAAGACCTCTTCTGCCCCGCTTGGATGACGACTTCTACCGGATCATGGACATCTTCAGCCCCCCGCTTGGGCTTGGATCAGGACATCGGAGGAGCTCTTCAGGACCGATTGGTGAACCTGGTATGGTGAAGACAAGGTAGGAAGATCTTCAGGGGCTTAGTGTTAGGTTTATTTAAGGGGGGTTTGGGTTAGATTAGGGGTATGTGGGTGGTGGGTTGTAATGTTGGGGGGGGGTATTGTATGTTTTTTTTTACAGGCAAAAGAGCTGAACTTCTTGGGGCATGCCCCGCAAAGGGCCCTGCTCAGGGCTGGTAAGGTAAAAGAGCTTTTAAATTTAGTAATTTAGAATAGGGTAGGGCATTTTTTTTATTTTGGGGGGCTTTGTTGTTTTATTAGGGGGCTTAGAGTAGGTGTAATTAGTTTAAAATTGTTGTAATATTTTTCTTATGTTTGTAGATATTTTTTTATTTTTTGTAACTTAGTTCTTTTTTATTTTTTGTACTTTAGTTAGTTTATTTCATTGTAGTTATTTGTAGGTATTGTATTTAATTAATGTATTGATAGTGTAGTGTTAGGTTTAATTGTAGGTAATTGTAGGTATTTTATTTAATTAATTTAATGATAGTATAGTGTTAGGTTTAATTGTAACTTAGGTTAGGATTTATTTGACAGGTAATTTTGTAATTATTCTAAATAGGTAACTATTAAATAGTTCTTAACTATTTAATAGCTATTGTACCTGGTTAAAATAATTACAAAGTTGCCTGTAAAATAAATATTAATCCTAAAATAGCTACAATGTAATTATAATTTATATTGTAGCTATATTAGGATTTATTTTACAGGTAAGTATTTAGCTTTAAATAGGAATAATTTATTTAATAAGAGTTAATTAATTTCGTTAGATGTAAATTATATTTAACTTAGGGGGTGTTAGTGTTAGGGTTAGACTTAGCTTTAGGGGTTAATACATTTATTAGAATAGCGGTGAGCTCCGGTCGGCAGATTAGGGGTTAATAATTGAAGTTAGGTGTCGGCGATGTTAGGGAGGGCAGATTAGGGGTTAATACTATTTATTATAGGGTTAGTGAGGCGGATTAGGGGTTAATAACTTTATTATAGTAGCGTGAAAGAAAGGGGAGGTCTTGTAAGGGCGCTAATAGCTGAAGATACTTATGTGAAATTATTAATATTATCTGTGATAAATATTTGTAAAAAAATGAAATCAAAATAGGAACAGTATCTAAAAAAACAAGTGATTTATTTGGTTACAATATGATTTGAAAAAATATAGAGACGTCTCTAGTACAATTCAATTAAAAACAATAATGAAATATAGCATAAAAAATGATAAAAAGTGGTACTGATTAGTACTTCATGAGAAATTTAGATTACTGTTTAATAGTGTAGTCACAAAGAAAATTCTGTTGGGGTGTGACTAAACAGTTAGCCAAGATTTCTCGTGAGTTATTAAGTTTGTATACAGTTATACATAAAAATATATTTAAAATACCAATATCGGCTTGATAAAACTTCTGCAAAGGCTATATATTGCACAAAAAATTATAATGGAGCTTAAAGAGGAGCTGTGCATAGGAGGAAAATTATATAGGGTTATGCTCTAGCTCGGATTAGGTCAATCCTTATATCTGTATTCTCAGCGAACTAATTGACATGTCCATACGTATGAACCAAGAGAAATGTCCAGTAATATTATACTGCTAGTAGTTTAGGATTACAGTTTGCAATCTTTAATGCAGATGGTACCTTATAGTAAGCTTGAATAGCAGCAGGGAATCCTGTGCGTCCTGCGGCTCAGTTCTTCTGACAGTGTCCTCGTGTTGTTGGCGTCTGACGTCACACCCGATGTGCGGGGGCTTGTCTTGCGTCTGCCAATCACTGCTTAGACAGTTGTGAGTATCCGAAATGCCTTTTTACGTCCGATATTGTGTATTCACAATTCTTCTTGTATCTGATACCTGTACTTATTTAGGCACCGATCAGCAAAAAAGTATCCGTTGTGAGTAAGTTCACCTGCACTTAGTGCTGTTAGCACGCAGGTTCCGATGAAATTTCTCCTTGGTGTCCTTTGTTGACAGTCAACCCGGGTTGGTTCAAACAGCTGATAGGATAGTGGAGTCAAGAAAACAGTCTTTAGCTTCTACGCGTTTCACTCCCTCCAGGAGCTTTATCAAGAATTCTTGATAAATTCTTGATAAAGCTCCTGGAGGGAGTGAAACGCGTAGAAGCTAAAGACTGTTTTCTTGACTCCACTATCCTATCAGCTGTTTGAACCAACCCGGGTTGACTGTCAACAAAGGACACCAAGGAGAAATTTCATCGGAACCTGCGTGCTAACAGCACTAAGTGCAGGTGAACTTACTCACAACGGATACTTTTTTGCTGATCGGTGCCTAAATAAGTACAGGTATCAGATACAAGAAGAATTGTGAATACACAATATCGGACGTAAAAAGGCATTTCGGATACTCACAACTGTCTAAGCAGTGATTGGCAGACGCAAGACAAGCCCCCGCACATCGGGTGTGACGTCAGACGCCAACAACACGAGGACACTGTCAGAAGAACTGAGCCGCAGGACGCACAGGATTCCCTGCTGCTATTCAAGCTTACTATAAGGTACCATCTGCATTAAAGATTGCGAACTGTAATCCTAAACTACTAGCAGTATAATATTACTGGACATTTCTCTTGGTTCATACGTATGGACATGTCAATTAGTTCGCTGAGAATACAGATATAAGGATTGACCTAATCCGAGCTAGAGCATAACCCTATATAATTTTCCTCCTATGCACAGCTCCTCTTTAAGCTCCATTATAATTTTTTGTGCAATATATAGCCTTTGCAGAAGTTTTATCAAGCCGATATTGGTATTTTAAATATATTTTTATGTATAACTGTATACAAACTTAATAACTCACGAGAAATCTTGGCTAACTGTTTAGTCACACCCCAACAGAATTTTCTTTGTGACTACACTATTAAACAGTAATCTAAATTTCTCATGAAGTACTAATCAGTACCACTTTTTATCATTTTTTATGCTATATTTCATTATTGTTTTTAATTGAATTGTACTAGAGACGTCTCTATATTTTTTCAAATCATATTGTAACCAAATAAATCACTTGTTTTTTTAGATACTGTTCCTATTTTGATTTCATTTTTTTACAAATATTTATCACAGATAATATTAATAATTTCACATAAGTATCTTCAGCTATTAGCGCCCTTACAAGACCTCCCCTTTCTTTCACTATACACTATTTTTAGATTGAAGGATCTAAAACACTGTAAGCGGTCTGATACTCTATATACCAGCGCACTATTTTCCCACAATCTTTCACATTATTATAGTAGCGCTCAGGTCTGCTCGGCAGATTAGGGGTTAATAAGTGTAGGCAAGTGGAGGCGACGTTGTGGGGAGCAGATTAGGGGTTAATAAATATAATATAGGGGTCGGCGGTGTTAGGGGCAGCAGATTAGGGGTACATAAGGATAACGTAGGTGGTGGTCAGCAGATTAGGGGTTAAAAAAATTATTAGAGTGGCGGCGATGTGTGGGGGACCTCGGTTTAGGGGTACATAGGTAGTTTATGGGTGTTAGTGTACTTTAGAGCACAGTAGTTAAGAGCTTTATAAACCGGCGTTAGCCCAGAAAGCTCTTAACTACTGACTTTTTTCCTGCGGCTGGAGTTTTGTCGTTAGATGTCTAACGCTGACTTCAGACACGACTCTAAATACCGGAGTTAGAAAGATCCCATTGAAAAGATAGGCTATGCAATTTACGTAAGGGGATCTGCGGTATGGAAAAGTCGTGGCTGAAAAGTGAGCGTTAGACCCTATTTTGAGTGACTCCAAATACCGGAGGTAGCCTAAAACCAGCGTTAGGAGCCTCTAACGCTGGTTTTCGCGGATAACGCCAAACTCCAAATCTAGGCCTATGACTTGTAGGTAATTAGCTTTGCAGCTGTTATAAAATATACAACTTGTAGGTAAGTAGTTTTGCTGTTCTAAAATATATAACTTGTAGGTAAAAAGTTTTGCTGTTATAAAATATATAACTTGTAGGTAAGTAGTTTTGCTGTTATAAAATATATAACTTGTAGGTAAAAAGTTTTGCTGTTATAAAATATATAACTTGTAGGTAAGTAGTTTTGCTGTTATAAAATAAATAACTTGTAGTTAAGTAGTTTTGCTATTATAAAATATATAACTTGTAGGTAAGTAGTTTTGCTGTTATAAAATATATAACTTGTAAGTAAGTATTTTTGTTGTTATAAAATATATAACTATATGTAGGTTTACTGCCTATCTGCAGGCTGCAGCAGTTAACTGCTTTTTAAAAAACTATGAAAAAAATTAACAACTAAAATACTTTTATAGTATTATAATTACAGCAAGCAGCAGCCACGACAGCCGTCAACGGTCAACTAGTAAATGTAATTAAAACTAGTCTGCTGCTCAGGCCTCTCAGTCTCTCTGTGACAGTCCAGACTGTGTAAAATAATATGCTGTACTACAGTACTGTACTAGTAATAGTAACTTTAACTTAAAGTTTTAAACAAATTACAAAATATATCTTCAGTCCACTCAACTCCCTACTCAATATCTCTAAAATTAGTATGCTGGCTGTGTTATTTTAAACTAGTAAATTTAAATTAGTTTAAAAAAAAAAAAATCTAAACTGTCCACTCCACTCCCTACTCTGTCTCTCTGGTCAGGCCTCTCAGTGTCTCTAAAATTATTATGCTGAAGCCTGCAGGTAATAACAGGCTAGCCTGCTACAGCAAGTAGATTAAACAGGAGTCAGGCCTCTCCGCTCAGTGTCAGTGACACAGTCTCTCTAAAATTAGTATGCTCTAAAACTTTAAACTACTAACTCTAAGTAGTAAGTAAGTACTATACTATTTCTGAATGATTGCTGCCCAGTAATAAGTAATAGAAAAACCAAGTGGTGTCTGTATACTAGTAGTAGTCTCACTCTCAGTCTCTACTCTATCTCTAAATTAAATATGCTCTCCGCTCTCTCCCTGAGTCCTCTCTACTCTGTCTCTCTCTGGCTGCTCTGCAGCCTCTGCTACTAGCTGGATCAACTGGCTGAGTGAGCCTGTAACTAACTGCCTGCCTGCTGCCTCAAACTTCGTCTTCACAGTTCACAAGATGAGATGGGGTCAACAGTTGTGTTAGAACTTCTAGAGAGAATATCTTTTAAAATCGCCAAAACAGTAAGTCTGAATTTGAGCTCCTCTCAGCTCAACGACTATCTCCGCAATGAGATTTCACGCCGTTGAGCTGGGAGGAGCTTGTCAATCGTCATCACGTGACTGTGAGTGATGACGCTCTTCTGTGTCACTGGCTGCTGCCTGTCTCTCTCGGTAACACCTCCCACAGCTCGCACAGGCTGAAGTGTGCGATCAACAGACTATGGGGATGGGGAGGCTGGGAGCTGTGCAGCAGGCAAATTTAGTATGCGCATAGACACACTGCCATAGCTTAGCTACCGCACGTGTGGTTAGGGTTTAGTACAGTGTAATAATACAAAGAATTTTTTTTTTTTTAACATTATTGAAAAAACTGTTTGGATTTTATTGTTTTCTGGGGGTCAAAAAATTTATAATTTTTCCAGTAGGGGGCTATTGGAAAAAATTATATTTTTTTTCTTCTGTTTTTTTTTTTCTTTCTTCTTCTGGGCTGCTGGGGGGAGCACGTGCGAGTGTGCTCAAATGGAGGAGCCTCCACTGCCACCATCACTTTCTCTGTGCTGTCCTGTATTTTCTATATAAATTATTGTCTCTCTCTCTCTCTCTCTCTCTCTCTCCATTGTGTTGTTGTGTTCTGTATTATGCTTTAGGTTTTCCACCTCACATATTCACACAGAAATCACCTTCAGCACTATTTCCCTGTAACACACCTAACCACACCTTCTTGTTTAGGTGCATGAAAATTATATAAACATATATAACCTTAGCACTAAAATAAATGGTAAATCTTTGTTTCTCCTTAAAAGGACACTAAACCCAACATTTTTCTTTCATGATTCAGATAGAGCATGCAATTTTAATCAACTTTCTAATTTACTCCTGTTATCAAATTTCTTAGTTCTCTTGCTATCTGTATTTGAAAAAGCAAGAATGTAAGCTTAGGAGCCGTACCATTTTTGGTTCAGCACCTGGGTAGTGCTTGCTGATTGGTGGCTACATTTATCCACCAATCAGCAAGTGTTACAAAGGTGCTGAACCAAAAATGGGCTGACTCTTTAGCTTACATTCCTGCTTTTTCAAATAAAGATAGCAAGGGAACGAAGAAAATTGATAATAGGAGTAAATTATAAAGTTGCTTAGAATTGCATGCTCTATCTGAATCCTGAAAGAAAAAAGGGTTTAGTGTCCCTTTAATGTGTTTCCAATGACTTGTTGTACCAGCTGCAGAGTATTAAATGTATAGGAAATATACAGTGTCCTTTTCGCAAGGCAAGGCAAAATAGAAGAGATTACAGAAAAAGGGGTACAGTAAGATAATTATGTATAACTAATTAATAATAATAAATCTAAGTATGTAATTCATTAAGTTATTTCCATTTCATTAGAAAGTGAAGATGGTTCTCGACAGATGTGCAGACACAGGGGTGGATAAAGCTAGTAGCGTTGCAGGACTACCAATGGATCGATCCACTTGTGAAGTGTCAGGGGAGACACCAGGGAGCAAAAGGTAAGGCAAATGGGATCTCAGCGTCACAGAGGTTAGAGATATGTTTTGGATTTTACCCCTTCACCTTCAGTGCAAACTACAGGGAGGACACACCACAAAATAGAAAAAGCCATACAGAATAATTACACCACCAGGATATGGTGGTTCAAGTTCTAGAGCACAACCACCTTTCTGTTGTCACACAGCATATACATACAATATAACTAATGTCACACAGCATATACATACAACATCACTAATGTCACACAGCATATACATACAAAATCACTAATGTCACACAGCATATACATACAATATCACTAATGTCACACAGCATATACATACAACATCACTAATGTCACACAGCATATACATACAACCTCACTAATATCACACAGCATATACATACAACATCACTAATGTCACACAGCATATGCTGTACATACAACATCACTAATGTTACACAGCATATATATACAACATCACTAATGTCACACAGCATATACATACAATATCATTAATGTCACACAGCATATACATACAATATCACTAATGTCACACAGCATTAGACATGTGCGTTTTGATTCGTTCCGAATTTGTTAAATTCGGAGATTCGGATCGATTCGAATGTCCGAATTATGGTAGTACCGAATCTACCGAATAAATCCGAATAGATCTGAACCGAAATTCGAAAACATCCGAATCAATCCTAACCGAACCAAAACAAATTTTTCGGCCATGCACAAGTCTACACAGCATATACATACAACATCACTAATGTCACACAGCATATACATACAACATCACTAATGTCACACAGCATATATATACAACATCACTAATGTCACACAGCATATACATACAACAGCACTTATGTCACACAGCATATATATACACAACATCACTAATGTCACACAGCATATATATACAACATCACTAATGTCACACAGCATATACATACAACAGCACTTATGTCACACAGCATATATATACACAACATCACTAATGTCACACAGCATATACATATATACAACATCACTAATGTCACACAGCATATACATACAACATAACTAATGTTACACAGCATATATATATATACAACATCACTGTCACACAGCATATACATACAACAGCACTTATGTCACACAGCATATATATACAACATCACTAATGTCACACAGCATATATATATATATATATATACATCACTAATGTCACACAGCATATATATACAACATCACTAATGTCAGACAGCATATACATACAACATCACTAATGTCACACAGCATATACATACAACAGCACTAATGTCACACAGAGCATATACATACAACATCACTAATGTCACATAGCCTTCATTCCTTTTAAATAATAGCATCCTGAAATTTGCAGAAGCACTGACCATACTTCACGCAACCTTCACACATTTTATCCCCATTTTTTCCACATCACCTCTGTGCATCCTAGTTCTACCCACACCTCCTGTAGATTTAATTGTATACCCTCCATCACTCTCTAGCTGTCACATGCCCTCTACAAACATAGCATTGCAGGTGTTACCATGCATTTAATAATGTGTGCATCCCACATATAGGTGGGGCTCACAATTATGCCTAGATAAGATGTTGGCATAAGCATGGGACTCCATTTTTCTTTAAAACAGTTCTATTTCTCTTGTAAGGTGTATCCAGTCCACGGATTCATCCATTACTTGTGGGATATTCTCCTTCCCAACAGGAAGCTGCAAGAGGATCACCCACAGCAGAGCTGTCTATATAGCTCCTCCCCTAACTGCCACCTCCAGTCATTCTCTTGCAGCTCTCGACAAGGGAAGTATCAAGAGAGATGTGGTGAATTAGTGTAGTTTATCTTCAATCAAAAGGACCATCCAAATCTAATTTCTCTGCATCTGACTGCTTGGAGATTGAACGCTTGATTTTATCAAAACGTGGGTTCTCCGAGTCAATCATTGATACCTTAATTCAGGCTCGAAAGCCTGTCACCAGGAAAATCTATCATAAGATATGGTGTAAATATCTTCATTGGTGTGAATCCAAGGGTTACTCATGGAGTAAAGTCAGGATTCCCAGGATATTATCTTTTCTCCAAGAAGGATTGGAGAAGGGATTGTCAGCTAGTTCCTTAAAGGGACAGATTTCTGCTCTGTCTATTCTTTTGCACAAGCGTCTGGCGGATGTTTCAGACGTTCAGGCGTTTTGTCAGGCTTTAGTTAGAATCAAGCCTGTGTTTAAACCTGTTGCTCCGCCATGGAGTTTAAATTTAGTTCTTAAAGTTCTTCAAGGGGTTCCGTTTGAACCTCTGCATTCCATAGATATCAAGCTTTTATCTTGGAAAGTTCTGTTTTTGGTAGCTATCTCTTCGGCTCGAAGAGTTTCAGAGTTATCTGCCAGTGTGATTCCCCTTATCTGATCTTCCATGCAGATAAGGTAGTTTTGCGTACCAAACCTGGGTTTCTTCCTAAGGTGGTTTCTAATAAGAATATCAATCAGGAGATTGTTGTTCCATCACTGTGTCCTAATCCTTCTTCAAAGAAGGAACGTCTATTACATAATCTTGACGTGGTTCGTGCTTTAAAGTTTTATTTACAAGCTACTAAGGATTTTCGTCAAACATCGGCATTGTTTGTTGTCTACTCTGGACAGAGAAGAGGCTAAAAGGCTTCAGCAACTTCTCTTTCTTTTTGGTTAAGAAGTATAATCCGCTTAGCTTATGAGACTGCTGGCCAGCAGCCTCCTGAAAGAATTACAGCTCATTCCACTAGAGCGGTGGCTTCCACATGGGCTTTTAAAAATGAGGCTTCTGTTGAACAGATTTGTAAGGCGGCGACTTGGTCTTCGCTTCATACTTTTTCTAATTTCTACAAATTTTATACTTTTGCTTCTTCGGAGGCTATTTTTGGGAGAAAGGTCTTACAGGCAGTGGTGCCTTCCGTTTAAGTGCCTGCCTTGTCCCTCCCTTCATCCGTGTCCTATAGCTTTGGTATTGGTATCCCACAAGTAATGGATAAATCCGTGGACTGGATACACCTTACAAGAGAAATTTATGCTTACCTGATAAATTTATTTCTCTTGTGGTGTATCCAGTCCACGGCCCACCCTGTCATTTTAAGGCAGGTGTTTTTTATTTTTAAATTTTCAAAAGAGCTTTATTTAAGTTATAGATAACAATACACGACATGAATTGAATGTACAAATTATACACCAGAAAAGAAGTAAAACATCACCATTGTAGTACATTATACAGTCTCTGAGAGAACACAGCATATACTTAAACATTATTAGTGAAGTGCAACAAGAAAAATAACCATATGCTTTGAGTCAGTGTATTTCTTTTTTGTTCCCATTCTTGACTGGGTAGACCACTCATGGATCTAGTTACTAGGGCTAATAGGTGTAGTACTGGGAACTCAGAACATAAAACAGAAAAATAAGAAACAAGAAGAGCAAAAGGAGCTGGGGGGGGAGAGAGCAAAAGAAGCTGGGGGGAGGGAGGGGAGGGGGGAGGGAGTGGAGAGGGGAGGGGGGAGGGAGTGGAGAGGGGAGGGGGGAGGGAGTGGAGGGGGGAGGGGGGAGGGAGGGGAGGGGGGAGGGAGTAAAAAAGGGAAAAAAGAAAAAAGGAACAGTGACCATGTGACAGATACGTCTTAAAACTTTTAGGGATATGGTATAGGTTATGCTAGGGAGTTGATAAATATTAAAATTGGTGCTGGGCGTTAAAAATCGTGGCCGGACTTTTACCCGACGGACACTTGGCCGAAACACAAGTGGCTGTCACATAACAGTCCGGCCACGAGATAGATAGATTTGATAGATAGATAGATACATAGATTAGATAGATAGATCAATAGATGCAATAGATACATTTGATAGATACGATAGATAGATAGATTTGATAGATAAATAGATAGATTTGATAGATAGATAGATAGTTTCCCAGACAGAGAATTACAAAACGTGCGGCCTTGGACCCATGGTAAGGTTCCCAGAGGCAGTTGCGGCGCCCGAGGCTCTGATTAGAACAGAGCACTCTGGAACGTATCTTCCCTCGGCCGAAATCGGAACATTCTTTAGCTTTCTGTCTGTCAGTCAAATGACCGTCGGCCAAATGTCCGTCTGCCAAATGTCCTTCTGCCAAATGTCTTTCTGCATTTTGTCAGAGCACCGTTAAAAATATATGTGCAGCAACATATTGTACTGCTAGGTACTATAGGCGCCATAGAGCCTTCGCCATTTTGGTTGCGGGTTTCAAAGGTTCTTTCTCGCTGACTACTCGATGCATCAGCAGGGCAGAGTTTGTTCAGTAAGTAGTCATATGGCGCCCTGTCGAGCAACCTCTCAAAGATTTTCTCCAGTTTTTCCATGGGTGGTAATAGGTGATGATGTATTTCTGATTCTCCCGTAGTGATCTTTGTTAAAGATGATGTGGAAAGAGAATTCTGCACACTGCCTCCTATTATTGAGTTTCTAAGGTGTTGCCAGATATATAAATCCCAATTGATTATAGATGATGAAGAGACTCAGTAAGCCAGTATTCTCCGGCAGCATTGATAACCCGGCTCTTCCCGGGGGGAGGGTGGAAACCTGGCAATAGGCCGCCGCCTCAGGCCTTACTCCGAACTGTGTCCCCAATGTCATAAATACAGCAAAATAAGATGATTTTGAGTCCCAGATACCTGGTCTGTGGTGTTATCTATAAACAAGTCTATGTTCTTGCTGTTTACAGCCAATAATCGGCAGATTATTGAAGATTCTTTTGGAGCTCACAGAGAATGTGTCCTGCTCAGAACGCAGCACGGACACGCCCCCGGTGTTTTTTATTTTTAAACTACAGTCACCACTGCACCCTATAGTTTCTCCTTTCTCTTGCTTGTCTTCGGTCGAATGACTGGAGGTGGCAGTTAGGGGAGGAGCTATATAGACAGCTCTGCTGTGAGTGATCCTCTTGCAGCTTCCTGTTGGGAAGGAGAATATCCCACAAGTAATGGATGAATCCGTGGACTGGATACACCACAAGAGAAATAAATTTATCAGGTAAGCATAAATTTTGTTTTTGTTATGGAGAGACTTTGGGATCTAAGGATATCCTTAAGACCCGTTGGTTCAGTAATTGATAAATTCTCTACCCACCTGTTATGGGATATAACCTGGTTGCCACATCCCATTACTATAGGACTGCGGCTCAGATACTGCTGATGTCACTAAGACCTGATTCTCTAAAGTTCTCTGGTCTGGCAAGATTATTTAAGAAGTCTCTTCAGCACTGTGAGGTCCCTCAAAAAAAATTGGAAAGGTGCATGTCTCTGGGCAGCACCTTAAGTGGTAGCAAAATTGGTGGCTCTGTGTAGCTTGTTGATAACCTGCTGATTATCTCCAATATATGAAGTCATCTACTCTTTTTACCAAGATATTTGACATCTGGAAGCTAAACTGAATCTTCAGATACCAGATGAGCTGAATACTACACAGACCTACTGATTCGGAACTTTGAGGCCTACGGCAACCCCAGTAAGGAGAGGCCTTCAACACCCCCCCATAAAACTAAAAGGGGGGCAACCTCCTTAGAATATATTGTAACCATACCCACTTACACTACCCCAAAAGTATAATACAATATATATTATTCTGTGTTTAATGTGAAATGTTGAATTGTGATTTTTGTCCCCTTTGCAAAACATAAAACATAGCAAAGATGAGATGAGCAAGGTATAGCTTTATATTTTTCATGTATTGTAATTTGTTAATTCTTTTTAGAATAAAGAAGTTTTAAAACAAAAAAACAAAATAAACAAAAGGGGGTACGAGCAGCACATACGCTGTTTAATTTGTTTTACTTATATTCCAAAAACATAAATTTATGTACAAGATCCTGTCATCTAACTCGCTGTAATTAATGTAAGTCCGATATGGTGCAGTGGGAAGCCATGCGGTCAGTGGAAAAGCCGCATAGAAGATGTTCAGACCAGACTTTAGCAGGTCTATCTATAGGGGGGCGGAAGATATGACAGCTGATCGCTACACACTTTGAACAGCTCGAACAGCAACTATGCCAAGCCTTCATAACCATGCCCTCAAACAGTGCGACATGCCTTGGGGAAGATCCCCTACCTTTAAAAGATTATCGGCTTTGAATGCTCTCGAGAGTGGCGCTGAGTACAGTGCGTCTACTGGGCAACCCACCAACTACGAGTTGATTGAAAATAACAGTCACAAAAATGACGCTTCTCAAACTATGAATTTATGGAATCCACAGCACCAAATTAGGTAAAATAAAAAACCTTTATTTTCACATTACATGCAACGTTTCGACCTTCATGGCCTTAATCATGCATATAAAACATTTCTGCCCATATCCACAATAGGCCTTAGCCTTAAAACATTTACTAATGTCAACTGTATTTTGCATATCAGGAGTAGCTGTTTCTCCTTTATTAAACACAATTTGCAACCTTAAAGACCTGTAAAACAATTGCAAGTTTTTCTCAATCTCAAAAATGTTCACATTGGTGTTAGGGCAAAAGGACAGTCCTTTAATAGCTTGTACTTACTGTCCGTTAACTCAACCGAGGAGATATTTAATACTGTCTGCTCCGTTGGTTCGGTATGTCCCCTCTGCCTCTCCTGTTTCTCGCCCCTATGCTGCCTTCGTCGCTGGACAAAAAAGTTCCTAGATACAAGGGTATATAAGGACAATGGGGTCCTTAAAACAGACCTCTTTAGAAAACCTACTGATAGCAATACAATGCTATCCTATGACAGTTTTCACCCAAGTAGGTTAAAAGATTCCCTTCCTAGGAGTCAACTATTAAGGGTCAACAGAATAGTGAATGATCAACAAATATTATCCACTAGGATGATGGAAATGGGCAACAGGTTTATAAAAAGAGGCTACCCAGAGATATTAATTAAAGAGGAGATTAAAAAAGCTTCAAACTAATAAAAATATCCCTAAAGATAAAAATGCCCCTAAAGATAAAAATAAAAACAAAAGTATGGTATTCACTTCACAATACAACTTATATAGTACTGAAGTAACAAAACTTATTAGAAAACATTGGGACATTGTAATAAAGATATGGAGATATTTCAACAGAACCCCATTATGGCATTTAGGAGAGTTAGAAACATGAGAGACAAACTGATTAGGAGTGATCTGGGATCTACCAAAAATTTAAGACAAAGCTATATTAGTCAGAAATCATTTGGGTCTTATCCTTGTTTGGGCTGTTCTAATTTCCATGCTATGATTAAAGGGAAAGAATTCACCCATCCAAGAACTGGGCACAAATATAAAATTAATGGTTATTATACGTGAGACATCTTATATCATTTATTTAATTAAGTGTCCTTGTGCTTTGATTTACATTGGGGAATCAACTAGAAAAGGTAGAGAAAGAATGAATAAGCATAAATCTAATCTGAGATGTGGTGATACAGAGGTCCCAGTATCTAATCACTATATTCAGGCAGGGCATAACATAAGTCAAATTAGATGGCAGATCATAGACCATGTAGGGAAATTAAGAGTTGGGGGAGACAGGGAGAGGATCCTTAAACAAAAAGAAACTTATTGGATCCATGAATTAGATAGTATGTACCCTAAAGGGTTAAATAGAGAAATAGATTTCTCTGTCTTCATCTAAATCTCAGTTATATCCATAGGTTAGCATCAGTTTAATCCTTGTAGGAGATGATTAAAAGAAATACACATCTTTTAAAAAAATAGGATAAATATATTTTTTTCAGAGAATTGGAAAAAAGTGTTAGAAATGTATTTAAACAGTTAAGTTACATCTATATTGCAAGATAGCAAGGCTTGTTCCTATATCTATTTGTTTTTAATGACACTGGTATATACATAGGTAGTTCCACTAAGTATCACTCTTTAGGTAACTAAAGGGTTAAAAGTGATTGATGTAATAAAATATGGTAAACACTAGGGGGAGCTATTACATTGTGTGAAATATTTTGTCAAATCTGTTGGTAATTAACTTTTTAATTGATGAGCCTATATATTGTGGATATGGGCAGAAATGTTTTAAATGCATGATTAAGGCCATGAAGGCCGAAACGTAATGTGAAAATAAAGTTTTTTTCTTTTACCTAATTTGGTGCTGTGGATTCCATATATTTACGTTGCTGTGAGGGTAACAGTAGCCCTTTTCCCACGGGTATCAATCTGAACTTTTGTCAATCAAAGGTGCTGGACTCGCTCATTACTCTTGTGCTTCTCAAACTATAGCAGAGGAGACAGATATTCAGGATGAGAAAAGCTCGGCTGCAGCTATATATTCCTTAACGTCTCACCCTGGGAATTATGTTCCAAAACACTACCAAATCCAGCGATATAGGACAAGACAAGGAACGCATGCTGCAGATTTGCAAAGGGACTCCACAAATATATATGTGCAGACCCAAGTTCAGGCTACTTCTAAAATGATTAGCGGCGAGATGATGCCCATTCCGAAACAACAGAGGAGTGCCTGTGCCCTGAAAATGCTATACCACATACCCACTCCTCAGAGAACTGAGACGGATGTGATAACTCAGGCGTGTAGCTGCAGACCGGTTAATGTCGCATGGCCGAGTGTGAAGGGAGTACGGTTTGCAGCCCTACAGTACAGGTATGACCAGAAACTTTTCACAGTCTCACTCCACAAACCCACTCTGACTGGACTAGAGCTGGATATTGGATCATCTGTCTTGGGATGGCCTGTTGATGTTCTCTACCAACCTTTTGATCCAGGGGCTTTTCGGGACTACTACTGAGCAAGTTGCTCTATGCAGCTTGCACACACATAGAATTGCAGGAGTGTGGTGGTGTGACCTTGATCGTAGTGCTCTGCTACAGTATTATGGGCCTGAGACACCCAGAGCTTATCGTTACAGCTAGCCTACTTGTTTTACTTTACAGGATGACATTCCTACATAATATGTTCTTGCTTGTTATCTAATGCTGGAGTCGGTTAACTAAGAGACCCATGAAGAGTCTGATTTGGACAATGCCTTAACCAGCAAGACTAATCCAGCGGTACATTTAATATATTTTTCCTATCAGCAGTCTTAAATCTACTTCCCTTAATCCTGCGCATTGGTGAACCATAAGTCCACATCTAAGAAAATTGAAATATGTCCCCCCACTGATATGAGACTTTCTATCTCTCTATGTCATTATTGCATCCCTGAACTGAAATAGGGTACAGTTTTATATGCCATAGATATATCTCTAATATTGAAATTGTATGCGCTATAGTTGGAAAGCAGAGTTAAGTGACTTACTTCAAAACCTGTTTATTAGGGAGCATTTCAGTACACATACAGATCCCTATTATATATCATAGTAGTCTTTATTTTTGTACTCAATTGACTGCCCCTATCACTAAACATGGTTCCCAGTGGTATCTCTAGGTCCAAACTTTACTTAAAGGATCTACACTCTTCTCAAGACCTTAAAATGTCAGGACTTTGGACACACGTTTATAAGTCAGATATTACTGTACTCAGGAACCTAGCTGATAGATATTATGTAATAATTCACACCTTGTTGGATATCACGTTAGTCCGCAATATAGCCACTGATTACAAGTTGTGAGTATATTTTCTTTCATGTAATTAGCAAGAGTCCATGAGCTAGTGACGTATGGGATATACATTCCTACCAGGAGGGGCAAAGTTTCCCAAACCTTAAAATGCCTATAAATACACCCCTCACCACACCCACAAATCAGTTTTACAAACTTTGCCTCCTATGGAGGTGGTGAAGTAAGTTTGTGCTAGATTCTACGTTGATATGCGCTCCGCAGCAGGTTGGAGCCCGGTTTTCCTCTCAGCGTGCAGTGAATGTCAGAGGGATGTGGGGAGAGTATTGACTATTTGAATGCAATGATCTCCTTCTACGGGGTCTATTTCATAGGTTCTCTGTTATCGGTCGTAGAGATTCATCTCTTACCTCCGTTTTCAGATCGACGATATACTCTTATATATATACCATTACCTCTGCTGATTTTCGTTTCAGTACTGGTTTGGCTTTCTACAAACATGTAGATGAGTGTCCTGGGGTAAGTAAGTCTTATTTTCTGTGACACTCTAAGCTATGGTTGGGCACTTTTTTATAAAGTTCTAAATATATGTGTTTAAACATTTATTTGCCTTGACTCAGGATGTTCAACATTCCTTATTTTCAGACAGTCAGTTTCATATTTGGGATAATGCATTTGAATCAATCATTTTTTCTTACCTTAAAAAATTTGACTTTTTCCCTATGGGCTGTTAGGCTCGCGGGGGCTGAAAATGCTTCATTTTATTGCGTCATTCTTGGCGCAGACTTTTTTGGCGCAAAATTTTTTTCTGTTTCCGGCGTCATACGTGTCGCCGGAAGTTGCGTCATTTTTTGACGTTCTTTTGCGTCAAAAGTGTCAGCGTTCCGGATGTGGCGTCATTTTTGGCGCCAAAAGCATTTAGGCGCCAAATAATGTGGGCGTCTTATTTGGCGCTAAAAAAAAATATGGGCGTCACTTTTGTCTCCACATTATTTAAGTCTCATTATTTATTGCTTCTGGTTGCTAGAAGCTTGTTCACTGGCATTTAAGGAATTTGATCAATTTTGCTTTATATGTTGTTTTTTTTTTTTTTCTATTACATATCGCAAGATGTTCCACGTTGCAACTGAGTCAGAAGATACTTCAGGAAAATCGCTGCCCGGTGCTGGAGCTACCAAAGCTAAGTGTATCACTTTTGGTATCTGTTCCTTCAGCTGTTGTTTGTATTAAATGTTATGACAAACTTGTTAATGCAGATAAAATTTCCTTTAGTACTGTTACATTACCTGTTGCTGTTCCGTCAACATCTAATACTCAGAGTGTTCCTGATAACATAAGAGATTTTGTTTCTAAATCCATTAAGAAGGCTATGTCTGTTATTTCTCCTTCTAGTATACATAAAAGTCTTTTAAAACTTCTCTTTTTTCAGATGAATTTTTAAATGAACATCATCATTCTGATACTGATAATGGTTCTTCTGGTTCAGAGGTTTCTGTCTCAGAGGTTGATGCTGATAAATCTTTGTATTTGTTCAAGATGGAATTTATTCGTTCTTTATTTAAAGAAGTATTAATTGCATTAGAAATAGAGGATTCTGGTCCTCTTGATACTAAAACTAAACGTTTAAATAAGGTTTTTAAATCTCCTGTAGTTATTCCAGAAGTGTTTCCTGTCCCTGATGCTATTTCTGAAGTAATTTACAGGGAATGGAATAATTTGGATAATTCATTTACTCCTTTTAAAACGTTTTAAGCAATTATATCCTGTGCCATCTGACAGATTAGAGTTTGGGACAAAATCCCTAAGGTTAATGGGGCTGTCTCTACTCCTGCTATATTTTTAGCGGATGTTGCTGCAGCTTCAACTTTTTGGTTAGAAGCTTTAGCGCAACAAGTAACAGATCATAATTCTCATAGCATTATTATTCTTCTATAACATGCTAATTATTTTATTTGTGATGCCATCTTTGATATCATTAGAATTGATGTCAGGTATATGTCTCTAACTATTTTAGCTAGAAGAGCTTTATGGCTTAAAACTTGGAATGCTGATATGTCTTCTAAGTCAACTTTGCTATCCCTTTCTTTCCAGGGTAATAAATTATTCGGTTCTCAGTTGGATTCTTTTATCTCAACTGTTACTGGAAGGAAGGGAACTTTTTTACCACAGGATAAAAAATCTGAGGTAAATTTAGGTCTAATAATTGTTTTCGTTCCTTTCATCACAACAAGGAACAAAAGCCTGATCCTTCATCCTCAGGAGCGGTATCAGTTTGGAAACCTTCTTCACTTTGGAATATATCCAAGCCTTATAGAAACCCAAAGCCAGCTCCTAAGTCCCCATGAAGGTGCGGCCCTCATTCCAGCTCAGCTGGTATGGGGCAGTTTACGTTCTTTTCAAAGAAATTTGGATCAATTCCGTTCACAATCTCTGGTTTCAGAACATTGTTTCAGAAGGGTACAGAATTGGCTTCAAGTTAAGGCCTCCTGCAAAGAGATTTTTTTCTTTCCCGTGTCCCAGTAAACCCAGCAAAGGCTCAAGCATTTCTGAAATGTGTTTCAGATCTAGAGTTGGCTGGAGTAATTATGCCAGTTCCAGTTCTGGAACAGGGGCTGGGGTTTTATTCTATCTCTTCATTGTACCAAAGAAGGTCAATTCCTTCAGACCAGTTCCGGATCTATCAATATTGAATAGTTATGTAAGGATACCAACATTCAAGATGGTAGCTGTAAGGACTATCCTGCCTTTTGTTCAGCAAGGGCATTATATGTCTACAATAGATTTACAGGATGCATATCTGCATATTCCGATTCATCCAGATCACTTTTAGTTTCTGAGATTCTCTTTTTTAGACAAGCATTACCAGTTTTGTGGCTCTACCGTTTGGCTTAGCATCAGCTCCAAGAATTTTTACATAGGTTCTCGGTGCCCTTCTGTCTGTATTCAGAGAACAGGGTATTGGTATTTCCTTATTTGGACGATATCTTGGTACTTGCTCAGACTTCACATTTAACAGAATCTCATACGAATCGACTTGTGTTGTTTCTTCAAGATCATGGTTGGAGGATCAATTTACCAAAAAGTTCATTTATTCCTCAGACAAGGGTAACCTTTTTAGGTTTCCAGGTAGATTCAGTATCTATGACTCTGTCTTTGTCAGACAAGAAAAGTCTAACATTGATATCAGCTTGTCAAAACCTTCAGTCACAATCATTCCCTTTGGTAGCCTTAAGCATGGAAATTTTAGGTCTTATGACTGCTGCATCGGACGCAATCTCCTTTGCTCATTTTCACATGCGACCTCTTCAGCTCTGTATGCTGAACCAATGGTGCAGGGATTACACAAAGATATCAATTAATATCTTTAAAACCGATTGTACGACACTCTCTGACGTGGTGGACAGATCACCATCGTTTAGTTCAGGGGGCTTCTTTTGTTCTTCCGACCTGGACTGTAATTTCAACAGATACAAGTCTTACAGGTTGGGGAGCTGTGTGGGGGTCTCTGACGGCACAAGGGGTTTGGGAATCTCAGGAGGTGAGATTACAGATCAATATTTTGGAACTCCGTGCAATTTTCAGAGCTCTTCAGTCTTGGCCTCTTCTGAAGAGAGAGTCGTTCATTTGTTTTCAGACAGACAATGTCACAACTGTGGCATACATCAATCATCAAGGAGGGACTCACAGTCCTCTGGCTATGAAAGAAGTATCTCGAATTCTGGTTTGGGCGGAATCCAGCTCCTGTCTAATCTCTGCGGTTCATTTCCCAGGTATAGACAATTAGGAAGCGGATTATCTCAGTCGTCAAACGTTGTATCCGGGCGAATGGTCTCTTCACCCAGAAGTATTTCTTCAGATTGTTCAAATGTGGGAACTTCCAGAAATAGATCTGATGGTTTCTCATCTAAACAAGAAACTTCCCAGGTATCTGTTCAGACCCCGGGATCCTCAGGCGGAGGCAGTGAATGCATTATCACTTCCTTGGAAGTATCATCCTGCCTATATCTCTCCGCCTCTAGTTCTTCTTCCAAGAGTAATCTCCAAGATTCTGAAGGAATGCTCGTTTGTTCTGCTGGTAGCTCCAGCATGGACGGATTATTTTCGGATGGCCTCTTGCCAACCGTGGGCTCTTCCGTTAAGACCAGACCTTCTGTCGCAAGGTCCTTTTTTCCATCAGGATCTCAAATCTTTAAATTTAAGGGTATGGAGATTGAACGCTTGATTCTTGGTCAAAGAGGTTTCTCTGACTCTGTGATTAATACTATGTTACAGGCTCGTAAATCTGTATCTAGAGAGATATATTATAGAGTCTGGAAGACTTATATTTCTTAGGCCTAGATTTAGAGTTCGGCGGTAGCCGTCAAAACCAGCATTAGAGGCTCCTAACGCTGGTTTTGGCCGCCCGCTGGTATTTGGAGTCAGTGATTAAAGGGTCTAACGCTCACTTTACAGCCGCGACTTTTCCATACCGCAGATCCCCCTACGCCATTTGCGTAGCCTATCTTTTCAATGGGATCTTTCTAACGCTGGTATTTAGAGTCGTTTCTGCAGTGAGCGTTAGAGCTCTAACGACAAGATTCCAGCCGCCTGAAAAAAGCAGGAGTTAAGAGCTTTCTGGCTAACGCCGGTTCATAAAGCTCTTAACTACTGTACCCTAAACTACACTAACACCCATAAACTACCTATGTACCCCTAAACCGAGGTCCCCCCACATCGCCGCCACTCGATTAAAATTTTTAACCCCTAATCTGCCGACCGCCACCTACGTTATACTTATGTACCCCTAATCTGCTGCCCCTAACCCCGCCGACCCCTATATTATATTTATTAACCCCTAACTTGCCCCACACAACGTCGCCGCAAGCTACTTAAAATAATTAACCCCTAATCTTCCGACCGCAAATCGCCGCCACCTACGTTATCCCTATGTACCCCTAATCTTCTGCCCCTAACATCGCCGACCCCTATGTTATATTTATTAACCCCTAATCTGCCCCCCACAACGTCGC
Organism: Bombina bombina; assembly: GCF_027579735.1. Lineage (NCBI taxonomy): Eukaryota > Metazoa > Chordata > Amphibia > Anura > Bombinatoridae > Bombina > Bombina bombina. The sequence continues at coordinate 989,302,713 of NC_069503.1, forward strand.
CGACACCTACCTACACTTATTAACCCCTAATCTGCCGAGCGGACCTGAGCGCTACTATAATAAAGTTATTAACCCCTAATCCGCCTCACTAACCCTATCATAAATAGTATTAACCCCTAATCTGCCCTCCCTAACATCGCCGACACCTACCTTCAATTATTAACCCCTAATCTGCCGACCGGAGCTCACCGCTATTCTAATAAATGTATTAACCCCTAAAGCTAAGTCTAACCCTAACACTAACACCCCCCTAAGTTAAATATAATTTTTATCTAACGAAATAAATTAACTCTTATTAAATAAATGATTCCTATTTAAAGCTAAATACTTACCTGTAAAATAAATCCTAATATAGCTACAATATAAATTACATTTATATTATAGCTATTTTAGGATTAATATTTATTTTACAGGTAACTTTGTATTTATTTTAACCAGGTACAATAGCTATTAAATAGTTAAGAACTATTTAATAGTTACCTAGTTAAAATAATTACAAATTTACCTGTAAAATAAATCCTAACCTAAGTTATAATTAAACCTAACACTACCCTATCAATAAAATAATTAAATAAACTACCTACAATTACCTACAATTAACCTAACACTACACTATCAATAAATTAATTAAACACAATTGCTACAAATAAATACAATTAAATAAACTATCTAAAGTACAAAAAATAAAAAAGAACTAAGTTACAGAAAATAAAAAAATATTTACAAACATAAGAAAAATATTACAACAATTTTAAACTAATTACACCTACTCTAAGCCCCCTAATAAAATAACAAAGACCCCCAAAATAAAAAATTCCCTACCCTATTCTAAAATACAAAAATTACAAGCTCTTTTACCTTACCAGCCCTGAACAGGGCCCTTTGCGGGGCATGCCCCAAGAATTTCAGCTCTTTTGCCTGTAAAAAAAAACATACAATACCCCCCCCCCCAACATTACAACCCACCACCCACATACCCCTAATCTAACCCAAACCCCCCTTAAATAAACCTAACACTAAGCCCCTGATGATCTTCCTACCTTGTCTTCACCATGCCAGGTTCACCGATCCGTCCTGGCTCCAAGATCTTCATCCAACCCAAGCGGGGGTTGGCGATCCATAATCCGGTGCTCCAAAGTCTTCCTCCTATCCGGCAAGAAGAGGACATCCGGACCGGCAAACATCTTCTCCAAGCGGCATCTTCTATGTTCTTCCATCCGATGACGACCGGCTCCATCTTGAAGACCTCCAGCGCGGATCCATCCTCTTCTTCCGACGACTAGACGACGAATGACGGTTCCTTTAAGGGACGTCATCCAAGATGGCGTCCCTCGAATTCCGATTGGCTGATAGGATTCTATCAGCCAATCGGAATTAAGGTAGGAATTTTCTGATTGGCTGATGGAATCAGCCAATCAGAATCAAGTTCAATCCGATTGGCTGATCCAATCAGCCAATCAGATTGAGCTCGCATTCTATTGGCTGATCGGAACAGCCAATAGAATGCGAGCTCAATCTGATTGGCTGATTGGATCAGCCAATCGGATTGAACTTGATTCTGATTGGCTGATTCCATCAGCCAATCAGAAAATTCCTACCTTAATTCCGATTGGCTGATAGAATCCTATCAGCCAATCGGAATTCGAGGGACGCCATCTTGGATGACGTCCCTTAAAGGAACCGTCATTCGTCGTCTAGTCGTCGGAGGAAGAGGATGGATCCGCGCTGGAGGTCTTCAAGATGGAGCCGGTCGTCATCGGATGGAAGAACATAGAAGATGCCACTTGGAGAAGATGTTTGCCGGTCCGGATGTCCTCTTCTTGCCGGATAGGAGGAAGACTTTGGAGCACCGGATTATGGATCGCCAACCCCCGCTTGGGTTGGATGAAGATCTTGGAGCCAGGACGGATCGGTGAACCTGGCATGGTGAAGACAAGGTAGGAAGATCATCAGGGGCTTAGTGTTAGGTTTATTTAAGGGGGGTTTGGGTTAGATTAGGGGTATGTGGGTGGTGGGTTGTAATGTTGGGGGGGGGTATTGTATGTTTTTTTTTACAGGCAAAAGAGCTGAAATTCTTGGGGCATGCCCCGCAAAGGGCCCTGTTCAGGGCTGGTAAGGTAAAAGAGCTTGTAATTTTTGTATTTTAGAATAGGGTAGGGAATTTTTTATTTTGGGGGTCTTTGTTATTTTATTAGGGGGCTTAGAGTAGGTGTAATTAGTTTAAAATTGTTGTAATATTTTTCTTATGTTTGTAAATATTTTTTTATTTTCTGTAACTTAGTTCTTTTTTATTTTTTGTACTTTAGATAGTTTATTTAATTGTATTTATTTGTAGCAATTGTGTTTAATTAATTTATTGATAGTGTAGTGTTAGGTTAATTGTAGGTAATTGTAGGTAGTTTATTTAATTATTTTATTGATAGGGTAGTGTTAGGTTTAATTATATCTTAGGTTAGGATTTATTTTACAGGTAAATTTGTAATTATTTTAACTAGGTAACTATTAAATAGTTCTTAACTATTTAATAGCTATTGTACCTGGTTAAAATAAATACAAAGTTACCTGTAAAATAAATATTAATCCTAAAATAGCTATAATATAAATGTAATTTATATTGTAGCTATATTAGGATTTATTTTACAGGTAAGTATTTAGCTTTAAATAGGAATCATTTATTTCGTTAGATAAAAATTATATTTAACTTAGGGGGGTGTTAGTGTTAGGGTTAGACTTAGCTTTAGGGGTTAATACATTTATTAGAATAGCGGTGAGCTCCGGTCGGCAGATTAGGGGTTAATAATTGAAGGTAGGTGTCGGCGATGTTAGGGAGGGCAGATTAGGGGTTAATACTATTTATGATAGGGTTAGTGAGGCGGATTAGGGGTTAATAACTTTATTATAGTAGCGCTCAGGTCCGCTCGGCAGATTAGGGGTTAATAAGTGTAGGTAGGTGTCGGCGACGTTGTGGGGGGCAGATTAGGGGTTAATAAATATAACATAGGGGTCGGCGATGTTAGGGCAGCAGATTAGGGGTACATAGGGATAACGTAGGTGGCGGCGGTTTACGGAGCGGCAGATTAGGGGTTAAAAGTGTAATGCAGGGGTCAGCGATAGCGGGGGCGGCAGATTAGGGGTTAATAAGTGTAAGGCTAGGGGTGTTTAGACTCGGGGTACATGTTAGAGTGTTAGGTGCAGACGTAGGAAGTGTTTCCCCATAGGAAACAATGGGGCTGCGTTAGGAGCTGAACGCTGCTTTTTTGCAGGTGTTAGGTTTTTTTTCAGCTCAAACAGCCCCATTGTTTCCTATGGGAGAATCGTGCACGAGCACGTTTTTGAGGCCGGCCGCGTCCGTAAGCAACTCTGGTATCGAGAGTTGTATTTGCGGTAAAAATGCTCTACGCTCCTTTTTTGGAGCCTAACGCAGCATTTGTTTGAACTCTCGATACCAGAGTTAAATTTATGGTGCGGCCAGAAAAAAACCCGCGGAGCGTTAACAGCCCTTTTACCACCGAACTCCAAATCTAGCCGTTAGTGTCTTCTCATCATTTTTCCTGGCATTCTTTTAGAATTCCGAGAATTTTTTTACAGTTTCTTCAGGATGGTTTAGATAAAGGTTTGTCCGCAAGTTCCTTGACAGGACAAATCTCTGCCCTTTCTGTTCTTTTTCACAGAAAGATTGCTAATCTTCCTGATATTCATTGTTTTGTACAAGACTTGGTTCGTATAAAACCTGTCATTCAGTCAATTTCTCCTCCTTGGAGTTTGAATTTGGTTCTGGGGGCTCTTCTAGCTCCTCCTTTTGAACCCATGCATTCATTTGGACATTAAACTTCTTTCTTGGAAAGTTTTGTTTCTTTTGGCCATCTCTTCTGCCAGAAGAGTCTCTGAATTATCTGCTCTTTCTTGTGAGTCTCCTTTTCTGATTTTTCATCAGGATAAGGCGGTGTTGCAAACTTCTTTTGAATTTTTTTCTAAGGTTGTGTATTCTAACAACATTAGTAGAGAAATTGTGGTTCCTTCATTATGTCCAAATCCTAAGAATTCTAAGGAGAAATCATTGCATTCTTTGGATGTTGTTAGAGCTTTGTAATATTATGTTGAAGCTACTAAGTCTTTCTGGTTCTAGAAAAAGCCAGAAAGCTTCTGCCATTTCTTTGGCATCTTGGTTGAAATCTTTAATTCATCATGCCTATGTCGAGTCGGGTAAAACTCCGCCTCAAAGGATTACAGCTCATTCTACTAGGTCAGTTTCTACTTCCTGGGCGTTTAGGAATGAAGCTTCGGTTGATCAGATTTGCAAAGCAGCAACTTGGTCCTCTTTGCATACTTTTACTAAATTCTACCATTTTGATGTGTTTTCTTCTTCTGAAGCAGTTTTTGGTAGAAAAGTACTTCAGGCAGCGGTTTCAGTTTGAATCTTCTGCTTATGTTTTCATTAAACTTTATTTTGGGTGTGGATTATTTTCAGCAGGAATTGGCTGTCTTTATTTTATCCCTCCCTCTCTAGTGGAAAGATCCACATCTTGGGTAGTCATTATCCCATACGTCACTAGCTCATGGACTCTTGCTAATTACATGAAAGAAAACATAATTTATGTAAGAACTTACCTGATAAATTCATTTCTTTCATATTAGCAAGAGTCCATGAGGCCCACCCTTTTTGTGGTGGTTATGATTTTTTTGTATAAAGCACAATTATTCCAATTCCTTATTTTATATGCTTTCGCACTTTTTTCTTATCACCCCACTTCTTGGCTATTCGTTAAACTGATTTGTGGGTGTGGTGAGGGGTGTATTTATAGGCATTTTAAGGTTTGGGAAACTTTGCCCCTCCTGGTAGGAATGTATATCCCATACGTCACTAGCTCATGGACTCTTGCTAATATGAAAGAAATGAATTTATCAGGTAAGTTCTTACATAAATTATGTTTTACTATATACTCTCTATGGTACTATACTGTTTATATCTTAATATTCTCTTATTATTTGCATAATAGGTTTGAGCTGTAATTTGTATTTTTACTTATCCTGCTAACATAGAAAAGGTTTAACATGAGTGGTATCATGCATTCAATAAGTTTAGGAGAAATTAGTATTTAAAGTGAACCTAGCTTAACTATTGATGTTATGCTTTTCTCAATTGATGTATATTATATATCTGGTTGATAGTTTGCTTGTCTCTGTTACTAAGGCTCACCTGAATTGCACACCTGTCTAATGTCATGCTTACCATATTTGGCCATCCCCATAATAGATACAGATCATAGATCGCATCTACATTGCCAATGGGCTTCCTTATTTTATGCTGATCAAGAGTGATTCTAACTCAGAGAAACTAAGTTACCTAAAATTAACTCCATAGTGGCACAGTACATATGTGAATTGTCTCCGAACAGCAACCTGCATATTCTTATATATAATAATATTCTAACATACTAGCAAATATGTGAATACACAATGCCCCTGAACCACCCCTGCCTAGTGTAGAGTTGGTTATCTATAGACCCATTCCTAGTATGATATGGTATTAAGCTCAATTTTACATGGTAGCTTTTCTCTTCAACTCCTGCAATACTTGTGCCCAAGCTAATTATTCATATAGATAATGATAGTGATAACAATTATACTCAGATCTAGTAGTCTAGCAGGCCCAATAGCTGCAAAGTATTTTAAGGTATTCTCCAAATAAGGTTCTGTACCTGTCAGACTTTGAAATATCCAATATTTTTTGTTTCTGTCAAAATAGATGTTAAAAATAGAAAATGAGGTTAGTCATATGAGACCCAAGAGTGGTCTTCTTTGATCAAGATAACCCCCTGCAAGCTTCTTTCATGTTTACAAGGTCCAAAGGTGGCCTTTTGTGTCCTCCAGGAGGTCTGTGCACTATTTGGCATACTGCTGGTACAATATCTTATTTGAATTCTTTTTTCTGTTCTTTGGAAATGCTCATTGTAAACGTGAGACATGGAGGCCCATTTATCAAGCTCCGAATGGAGCTTGAGGGCCCGTGTTTCTGGCGAGCCTGCAGGCTCACAAGAAACAGCAGTTATAAAGTCTAAAGACCGCTGCTCCATAACCCTGTCCGCCTGCAGGCGGACAGAGATCGCCACAATTCAACCCGATCGAGTACGATCGGGTTGATTGACACCCCCCCCCTGCTGGCGGCCAATCTGCAGGGAGCGGCGTTGCACCAGCAGCTCTCCGAATTCAGCAAGGTCTGTCGGACCTGATCCGCACTAATAATAATAATAAATAGGCCTCTATGTGTTTTCTTTTTTTGATGCATGTATGTACTATCTTTGTACTCTACTGTCTTATGATATTTGTATGCCTTGTATTGAACCTCAAATTAAAAAAAATGGACTTTCTAGAGATACCATTATTTTCATCATATCTTATAATTTACTATAAAAAAATTATAAGATATGATGAAAAAATGGAAAAAAACACACTTTTTCTACAACCACCAAAAAACACCAATGCTAAATAGTTTCTAAATTTTGTCTTGAGTTTAGAAATACCCAATGTTTACATGCTCTTTGCTTTTTTTGCAAGTTATAGGGGAATAAGAACAAGTAGTACTTTGCTATTTCCAAACCATTTTTTTTTCTTCAAAATTAGCGATAGTTACATCTAAAAACATTTCTATGGGTTCTGATTCCGCCAAGACTGATTTGGTTAGTCTTTCTCAGTAATCTAGTGAGGATCATTCCTCTAAAGCTTCTGAGGGCGAGATCTCTGATTTTGAATCTGCGGTTCCTAGTAAAGTAGATTCTGAGGAGGTTAATTTTAGATTTAAGCTTTAGCATCTCCGTTTACTTTTGAAGGAGGTTTTAGCTACTTTGGATGACTCTGAAACAAGTGCAGAGGCTCCTAAGAAGGCTAATAAGCTGAACAGAGTTTTTGATGTCAAACCTAAATCTGTGGAGGTTTTTCCTGTTCCAGATTGCATGTCTGACATTATATCTCAGGAATGGGAGAAGCCGGTTGTTCCCTTTAATCTGTCCCCTGTGTTTAAGAAGATGTTTCCTGTTGCTGATTCAGTGCGAGATCTTTGGAGCACTGTTCCTAAAGTAGAGGGCGCTATATCCACCTTAGCCAAGAGAACTACTATTCCTCTTGAGGATAGTTCCTCTTTTAGAGACCCTATAGATAAGAAACTGGACGGTTATTTAAGAAAGATGTTTCTTCATCAGGGTTTGCAATGCCAACCAGTTGCTAGTATTGCGACAGTTGCTGGTGCAGCTTCTTATTGGTATGACTCACTGTCTGATCTAATTTTAGAGGAGACTACTATAGAGGGCATCCAGGATAGAATCAACGCTCTAAAGCTGGCTAATACTTTTATCTGTGATGCTAGCATGCAAGTAGTCAGGCTGGGAGCCAAGATTTCTAGTTTTGTTATTCTAGCATGCAGAGCCCTATGGTTAAAATCTTGGTCTGCGGATGTGACTTCTAAGTCCAATCTTCTGTCTCTAAGGGTAAGACTTTATTTGGTCCTGGTCTAGCGGAGATCATTTCCATGGTTACTGGTGGAAAATGGTCTTTTTTACCGAAGGATAAGAAGAATAGGCCCAAGGGTCGACAGACTTCTAATTTTCGTTCCTTTCGTAACTTCAAGGGACAGAAATCTTCCTCGTCTTCTAAACCTGAGCAATCCAAGACCTCTTGGAGAGCTAGCCAGCCTTAGAATAAGGGTAAGCAATCCAGAAAGTCTTCAGCTGACGCTAAATCAGCATGAAGGGGCTGCCCCCAATTCAGTTCTGGATCATGTAGGTGGAAGGATTTCCTTCTTTTAGCATGCTTGGATTTGCGATGTCCCAGATCCTTGGGCAGTGGATAAGTATAGTCTCCCAGGGATACAAGATAGGATTCAAATCTTGTCCTCCCAAGGGCAGATTTCTCCTATCGAGATTATCTGTAAACCAGGTAAAGAGAGAGGCCTTCTTAAACTGTGTAAAAGATCTGTCTTCTCTGGGAGTGATTGTCCCAGTTCCTGTAACAGAACAGGGTCAGGGATTTTATTCAAATCTTTTTGTGGTTCCCAAAAAAGAGGGAACTTTTTGACCCATTCTAGACCTCAAGTGTCTCAACAAATTTCTCAAGGTTCCGTCCTTCAAAATGGAGACTATTCTTTCTATTCTGCCCCTAGTTCAGGAAGGTCAATTCATGACTACCAAAGACCTGAAGGACGCATATCTTAATGTGCCTATCCACAGGGAACATTTCAAGTTCCTGAGATTTGGCTTTTTGGAGCAACATTTCCAATTTGTAGCTCTTCTTTTTGGTCTCGCCACTGCTCCTTGAATCTTTACGAAGGTTCTAGGGGCTCTTTTGGCTGTGGCCAGGTCTCTAAGGATTGTGGTGGCACCTTACCTGCACAATATCTTGGTTCAGGCACCATCTTTTCAGTTAGCAAGATCCCATACAGATTCTCTGTTATCAATTCTCCGCTCTCATGGGTGGAAGGTGAATCTAGGGTAAAGTTCCTTGGTGCCAAGTACCAGGTGTTTTCTGGGGACGATCATAGACTCAGTATCTATGAAAATTTTCTTGACGGAGATCAGAAAATTCAAGCTTCTTGCTACCTGTCATTCTCTTCAGTCCTCTTTTCGACCATCAGTGGCAGTGTGTATAGAAGTAATTGGTCTCATGGTGGCGTTCATGGACATTTTGTTCCATTTGCTCGCTTCCATGTGAGACTACTACAATTATTATCTCCCAGGGCCATTTGTCTCAGGGTACTTGTTTTCCTAAGACCTTCTTGGGAGATTGTGAGCACGGATGCCAGCCTGTCAGGCTCGGGAACAGTTTGGGGTTCCTTAAGAGCTCAGAGACTTTGGACTCAGGAGGAGTCTGCCCTCCCTATAAATATCCTAGAATTGAGAGCAATCTTCAATGCTCTAACAGCTTGGCCTCAACTGAGTTTAGTCCGGTTTATCAGATTCCAATCAGACAACATCACTTCAGTGGCATATATTAACCACCAAGGAGGAATTTGGAGCTTATTATCTATGAAGGATGTGACTCGCATTCTTCAGTGGGCGGAGTCTCACAGTTGTCATCTTTCTGCCATCCACATCCCAGGGGTGGACAACTGGGAAGTGGATTAACTGAGCAGGCAGACTTTTCATGCAGGGGAATGGGCCCTCCATCCGGAAGTATTCTCGATGTTAACTCTCAAGTGGGGAGTTCTGGAGCTGGATCTGATGGTGTCTCGTCTAAATACCAAGCTTCCGAAATACAGAGCAAGATCAAGAGATCCTCAAGCAGCTCTGGTTGACGCCCTAGCGGTGCCATGGGATTTCGTTCTTTTTTTATCTGTTCCCTCCATTTGCCCTACTTCATCGGGTAATAGCCTGTATCAAACAAGAGCAGGCTTTGGTGATTCTAATCGCTCCAGCGCGGCCTCTCAGAACTTGGTTTGCGGACCTAGTGAAGATGTCGTCATTTCCCCCCGTGGAAATTTCCTCTGAGGAAGGATCTTGAACTTTAAGGTCCCTTCCTCCATCCAAACTTAATTTCTCTGAAGCTGACTGCTTGGAGATTGAACGCTTAGTCTTGTCCAGATGAGTTTTTTTCTGTGAAGGTTATTGAGACTATGATTCAGGCTCGTAAGCCTGTTACTCACAATATTTACTATAATGATGGCGTAAATACCTTCATTGGTGCGGATCTAGGGGTTTCTCTTGGAGTCAGGTGAGAATTCCCTGTATTTTGTATTTTCTTCAGGAGGGCTTGGAGAAAGGTTTATTAGTCAGTACTCTAAAGGGTCAGATTTTGGCTCTGTCGATTAATTTGCAAAGGCGTCTAGCAATCTTGCCAGATGTTCAATCTTTTGTTCAGGCCTTGGTTAGAATCAGGCCTGTGTTTTGGTCAATTGCTCCTCCATGGAGCCTTTATCTTGTTCTTAAGATTCTGCAGCAGGCTCCGTTTGAGCCTATGCACTCTGTTGATATTAAATTATTGTCCTGAAAGGTTTTGTTTCTTCTGGCTATTTCCTCTGCCCATAAGGTTTCAGAGCTTTCGACTCTACAGTGTGACCCTCCTTATCTTATTTTTCATGCAGATAAGAAGGTCCTTCGTACTAAATTAGGATTCTTTCCTAAGGTGGTTTCGGACCGCAATATTAACCAAGAAATTTTTGTTCCTTCATTTTGCCCTAATCCTTTCTCTCAGAAGGAACGGTTGTTGCACAATATGGATGTTGTGCGTGCTCTGAAGTTCTATTTGCAGGATACTAGAGATTTTCGTCAATCTACTGTACTTTTTGTTGTATTTTCTGGTAAGCGGAGGGGTCAGAAGGCGACATCTTCCACTCTTTCCTTTTTGCTGAGAAGTGTTATTCAGTTGGCTTATGAGATGGCTGGACAGCAGCCTCCAGAGAGAATCATGGCTCATTCCACTAGGGCTGTCTCTTCTTCTTGGGCCTTTAAAAATGATGCTTCTGTGAAACAGATTTACAAGGCGGCCACTTGATCTTCATTGCATACTTTTTCCAAATTTTACAGGTTTGATGTTTTTGCCTCAGCTGAGGCTTCCTTTAGGAGGAAAGTTCTTCAAGCGGTGGTGTCTTCCGTTTAGGTTTGCCTGTCTTGTGTCTCCCTCCCTTTCATTATGTGGCCTCTAGCTTGGGTATTGGTTCCCACTAGTAATTGAATGGATTCGTGTGATCCGGAAGGGGCGGAGCTACACGTTGTGCGTGACGGCGTGTAGTGAAGGCGATCTGAGCAAGGCCGGAGCACGAAGCCTTACCGCTACCAAACACTGTATCCCCTTGGCGCCATCTGGCTCTGTAGCGCCTGGGGTCTCCTCGCGGAGGAGATTGAACAGCCTCTGACACACGGCTGTTGTCAACCGGATCCTATCGTAGATGCGGTCCTTGTCCGTGGTCTGGGCCATCTGAAAAGCCCGCTATTGTAACCTGCGAATCCCTCGCAGGCAGGCTGAAAACAAAAAAAAACTGCACATCAAGAAGTCATTTAACATCCTCAAACCCCAGCCGGTTCTGGGTATAGATCCTGCTCCATTTTCCTGCCTACCTGTCCACAGATGATTCGTCTGCCCTGGGTGGAAGCCGTCGAGAAAGCAGCTTGGGACAGCTCAGAGCTATACATGCCCACAAGTTGGTAAGACTGTTCCTATTTTACTTCCATCTGTTGCTGTTGAGTTGCTTTCCTGGGACTTTAAACACTTTCTGTGTGGGGAATACAAGTTCCTGGATAAATGAGCAGGATTCTAATAAAGAACTGCCTTATATTAGTAAAGGGTTATTTTGAAACCAGTGCCCTTAAAGTACATGAAAGGAGAAGCTTGGCTAAAAGATTGTTTTTGGGCTCATGCAGTAACTGCCTAATGAATACTCAGTGTTTGCTCTGACCGTTCAGAAAAGCTATGTTTTCTTCTTATGTTGCCTTATTATGTGATGCAAACCCATAGTCATCAGTAAAGATCCTGTAGTGGTCTGTGGGAACTCACATTTCTGATTCATTACCTCAAAGGAGGGAACTTGCTGTTTCATGTTTTATGCCTTTGGAGTTTAACAGGGGCTATTTCTGTCCCCCTCTTGGGAGAAAGAGGAAGAAGAGGGGAAGGAAGAAAAAAAAAAAAAAAGAAAGAAAGAAAGCTTAAGCAAGCACAGGGCTAAGCTAAGTCACCTGGCTTCAAATTTGGTCAGAGTGTTTCTAATGTTGTTTATGGTCAAACATATATGTGAAATCTTGAATAGACTGCTGAATCTATTTTCTCAAGTATACTGCAGTTAAGAATTACATGTCAGCATAACTGCCTAAGTTGGATTTCCTTTTCTATGACTGAACCTGAGTGCCATTATTTAATAATCCTACTTAAACAAGATTGACTCTGCTTCCTGGCCTCATTTGAGTATAGACCTGCTGTGTGATCACTTTCTTTTGCTGGTTCTGTCAGACTACCTCACTACAAGGAGAAGAAGAAAGGATAGTGAACTTTACACTAAATAAGCTTTCTGGCTATTAGCTATTATTAGATATCAAGATTGACCTGAGTGCTACTGTCTTGTACCTGCTCTTCTAGGTTAACTAGCCCTTGAATAATAAGTCCTGCATATTACCTCTTGCTGGAAGATTAAAATCAGGGATGTTCTAAATATTATCCCTAAAAGGAGACATTCAAGTCAAAGCAGGGACTTTTCTGGATTTATACAGTATATAAATTGTTGTTTTGAGTATTATTGCTTTGTCTTGTTAAACGTTAAATTTTATTTTTTCTCTCCTTAAAGGGTGCAGGTCAACTGCTTAATATTTTATGCTTAAGCTATATTAATTTACAATTTACTTAAATTCTTTTTTTTTTTTTTTTTTCCATAATGGGTATTTCTTCTGATGTTTATACATTGAAAAGTTTGTTCTCTCAGGTAAAAATAAATCCCCCGCCATGCCAGCTAAAGTAAAAGAAAAGAAGGGGAAAAGTATTAATGATAGCTGTACTGAAAGCTCTGCTGATACCTCGAGTATAACTTTAAGTAATTTGGATTCTCAAAGTATTGTTAAACAAATAGCTGAGCTCTTATTACCCCAGTTTGACCAGGTCAGGCAGGATTTTTCATTGTTATCTGAGGAGGTTAAACAATTTACTAAGAGAATGAAGGAGGCTGAAGATAGGATTTCTATCTTAGAGGATTCTAATCATAAAATAGAGCAGGTTTTGGAATCCCAGTTAACACAAAATAAAATAACCCAGATAAGATTAGATGAACTTGAAGACCGATCGCACAGAAACAACCTAAGAATTATTGGTGTTCCACAAACCTCAGAGTTTCAAGACCTGTTACAATTTGTGTCGGTCCACCTACCTCAAATTCTGGGGTTGTCTTCTATACAAATAGAAAGAGCTCACAGGACAGGCCCCTTAAGAGAGTCCAGGGATGGGAATATAAGAGCACGCCCAGTAATAGTCAAATACTTACGTTTTCAAGACAAGGTTAACACACTAAGGAGTTATAGAAAGAAATGTCCACTAATGCTTGGCACTAACAAGATATTGATATTTCAAGACTATTCTGCAGAAACCTCTCAAAAGAGGCGCAACATGGCACCTATATGCACTAAGTTAATCAAAGCTGGTATTCAAGCAATATTATTGTATCCAGCCAAGATCAAACTCATAGATAAGGATAGATCAATTGTGCTAAATAATGTTGAAAAGGCGAATGTATTTATTGCGGAGAACTTCCCACAATTGGTAGTTTAATGGCTGCAATTTTTGAGTGTTAAAATGTGTTAGCCATGATGGCCAGGTTTTTGGGGTTTTTTTTGGTTAGCTTTTTTTATTTAAATATTAAGGATATCCAGTTAACTCTTTATCATTTGAGGGTATTATTTAAGGATCCCTGTAATTATCTTGGATGCACGGTGTTCACTTATTTATACTTTATACATGCTAGCCAAGCAACACATAAATATTTCTTGTTTTTAGGTTGGGATTTTGTGTTAGATATAGCTCTTTTTTTTAAGTTTCCACTTTATCACCATGAGGCTATGGCTAAACTCACAATTTTGGAAGACTTTGAGTAGTTCCCCAAGTAAGAAATATAATACTGGTAAATTTGATTCGATAAGTAATATGTTATGTTTTCTCTTTTTTTTTCTTTTTTTTCTAATGCACATTTGGATCCTTAAAGTTGTTTTAAATCTGGATAAGGTTGGTCTAGGATGCTACACTATTGCTTCGAGTATCTTCACATTTAAAACAGGCCTTGTGCAAAGGCCAGTTCTTTGTTGTTGTTTTTTTTTTTCTCCTTTTTTTTTGGTATTTATTTACTTGGATTTATCAATATATTTGTATTACACCTGTTCACTTTTTTGTGAGTAAGAATAAAGAGGATAATATCTGTTCAAAAGTAAGTCTAAACAACTATACTTTTTTTTTATTATATAAATGGTCTATTTTTGAGCAATCTAGGCAGAGTTTTTTTTGTTTTCTAATTATCCTACAGTCTGTTGGAACAGACTGCAGGCAAGGATACAGTAAATGTATAGCAGTAATGTGGAAAGCTAGGTTTTGCAAGCATGTTTTAATGTTTATATGTTTATTGTTTTTTTTGGTTTTTTTCTCCTGCCCCCCTCTCCCCCCTCCCTCCCCCTCCCTTACACTTATATTAAACTTTATAGATGAAAGATAGTATTAGAATAGCATCTTGGAATGTAGGGGGCATCACCTCACCTATCAAGCGTAAAGGTATTCTGAGTTTGTTAAAAAAATATAACTCAGATATTGTCCTGCTACAGGAAACTCATTTAAAAAGCCAAGAGATTCCTAAATTAAAAACACGTTGGGTAGGTGAGGTGATAGCAACACCATGTAGTGCACGGAAGAAAGGAGAAGCCTTTCTATTTAATAAACACTTGTCTTATAGAATTCTCTCTCAGGAACTTGATAAAGAGGAAAGATACATTATATTGCATTTGGAGATAGAAGGTATGAAGCTGGTTATATGTAATTTATACGGACCAAATAAACCAGATAAGAAATTTTGGGACAGCCTGCAAGTTAAGCTCTTGCAGTTTTGCTCTGAATATCTTGTTGTAGCAGGTGATTTTAACGCAGTTATGTTCCCAGCTTTGTATAGACTTAAACCAACTCAAAACCGTAATAGCAAATTGGAAGCAAGGCTGTTAAGAAATTTCACTACTAATCTAGATCTAAAAGATATATGGAGGATTCAAAATCCAGATAGTAAAATGTACACATGCGACTCTAAATCCCACCAGACTCTATCCAGAATAGACACTTTTTTTGTAAATGGGAAAGTTCTGGGATTAAAATCCAGAGCTGATATTAAAGAAATCGCTCTTTCAGACCATCCGATTATCTTATTAGATTTAGATATTAGGGCGCATACTTTAAATAATATTGGTAGATTTTACTTCCCTAGGCATCTAATTTCTGATACTCATTTTAAAAATTGGTTACAGACTCGCTGGAAAGAATTTTATAAATTTAATTCTCACTACTTAAATAAAATTGAACTTTTGTGGGAGTCCTTTAAGGCTGTTATTAGGGGAGAGATCAAGGCTTATATGACACTAAAAAAGCGAAAAACACAAGCACGCGATGTTCAGTTATCTAACCAACTCCGCAATGCCTTTAATCTATATATTAATAATCCTTCCAAGGAAAATTGGGAGAAATATATCCAGAGAAGGCAGGAAAGAGATATCTTTTTAAATCAAAAGGTCAAAGTTGAAGAGCTAAGATCACGGTCATTCTACTATAGACATGGAGGAAGGGCGGGGAAATTTCTAGCGAATTTGGTTAAGTATAAACAAAGGAAACAGACAATTGAATCTATTAAGGTGAATAATGCTAAAATAGCAGACATACAACTTATAAGAAACCATGTAAGAGACTACTTTGTTCAAGTTTTTTCAGATGTTCCGATTAACCATCAGATTAAGCAAGCTTTTTGGGATAAAATTAATATCCCGCAAATTCCTAGCGATCATCTGGATAGAATTAATGCTCCAATTACAGAGGAAGAGATAACTCAAGCCATCAAAACAGCTTCCTCTAATAAGGCCCCTGGCCCAGATCAGCTCCCTATAGAACTGTATAAGTTATTAGGGGAAAACATTCGGCCAACATTAGAGAAATTGTTTAACCATTATTTCTCCTTAGGCTTATTGCATTCTAATCTTTTCACATCTTCTTTAGTCTCTCTGATCCTTAAGAAAGATAAGGACCCGGAAAAAATTGAGTCCTATAGACCTATTTCGTTATTAAATAACGATTATAAATTGTTAACAGGTATAATAGCACAACGATTAAAACCGGTTATGCATTTACTGATACACAAGGATCAAACCGGATTTATGTCAGGGAGGAATTCGACTAACAATTTAAGGAAGCTGCAGTCTGTAATAGAGTTTTTTTGGGAAAAACGTAGAAAAGAGAGTATAAAATTACCAACTGATTTTGCCATTCTAACGATTGACGCGGAAAAAGCGTTTGATACAATTACATGGGATCATTTATTATTCACATTAGAAAGATTTGGTTTAAAGGGTGCTTTCTTAAATTTTATACAGTTAATCTATAATAATTCTAGCGCTTCTATCCTAGTCAATGGACTTCCCACTACACCTATTCTCCTTCAAAAAGGAACCAGGCAGGGCTGTTCTCTTTCCCCCTACTTATTCAATCTTGCCATTGAACCACAAGCAGTACTTCTTAGAAAGGAACTTGAGGGTATCTCTATAGGGAATACCCAGGTAATACTCTCTTTATATGCAGACGATCTATTGATTTTTTTAAGAGACTCAAAGAGGAATATCCCACTTATTCTAAAAATTCTGGAGGACTATGGTACGTTTTCAGGTTATAAAGTCAATCGTCACAAATCTGAAATATTATGGCTATATAAGCACAAAAATGGTTTACAGGAAACTCCTTTTTCAACAGCAAATAGTTCTATTAAATACTTAGGTATTAAAATATCTAAAAACCCTAATGAGTGGTACAACTTGAATTTTATCCCATTATGGGATGAAATTCACAAAGATCTGTTAAACTGGTCGAAATTTCCTCTTTCACTTTCCGGGAAGATTAATCTGATAAAAATTATGATCTTTCCTAAAATTCTTTATGTAATGCAGAGTATTCCTCTGTTTGTTTCCAGGAGGGATCTTGTATTTTTTAGACAAATGTGTACAAAATTTCTGTGGAATGGAAAGAGGACAGCCCTGTCGCATTATAGATTGACACTTCCAAGGGATAAAGGTGGGTTAGCCCTTCCTGATATTGAAATTTATAATTGGGCCTGCTTAGGTAAGTTTGCCCTCGATTGGATTACAGACTCTGATTACTATACCCCTCTATCTCTGGACCAGCAATCCGTTAAACCTTATTCGTTGAAAGCCCTATTGCATTTGGAAAGGGTTAAACTGCCAGAAAAGATTAAATATTCTATAAGTATAAGAAATATCATCTTAGCCTGGAAAAAAATCTGTAACTGTCTGGGGATTGACTCCTCCTCCTCCTCCAAATTTCTTCCTATTAATGGAAATAGTGAATTTCCGTATGCTCTAAATTCCAAGATTTTTAAAAGCTGGGAAGATAATGGTTTGGTATACATTGCACAACTTCTTGATTCTGAGCTGGTTTGTAAACCCTTTAACGAGCTTCAAAGAGAATTTAATATTCCCAACAAACAATTTTTTGCCTATTTACAAGTAAGACACTATCGCCATGATTTAACACAAATCCAATCTAATTTAAGATCCTGGGATAGATTATCTCCCATTATTGAACTCTATAGAAATGGAAAAAGAGCGATATCTGCCGTATATAAAACGATAAAGGGATATCAGGGTGTAGCTAATCTAAATCGAATTGTAAACAAGTGAGATTTTCTGAGTATAACGCCTCAATTGGATATAATCCAAGACAGCCTTGCCCTGGTGGACTCCACCACAGCCTCCATTTCTTGGAGAGAATCACATGTAAAGATTTTGAATATGACATATATCACACCAGCACTGACAGCTAAATGGGGAAGACAGTTAACAAATAACTGTAGTAAATGTAGATTTCCAGCAGCCGATATATATCATTATTTCTGGAAATGCCCTAAAATCCAAAAATTCTGGTGTAAAATAAATTTCTGGTTCGAAAAATTGTGTAACTGTATATTTAAATTACAAGATGTCCCTATATTCTTTCTTATAAACAACTCTACCCAAACAGGTGTCAATAAATTTTTGAACATTGTAATTTTGTCAGGAAGGAATTTCATTTTGAAACAGTGGATCTCTAAAAAAAGCCCGCGGGTGACTGAATTTAAAAATATTTTGTTAAACCAAATGACTCTAGAGCAATATGATACTACTGATAATCTGGAAACGAAAAGTAAAAGTTTCTTCTCAAGATGGTTACCCCTTATCTCGTCGCTTCCTGAGGCAACTCAATTACAGATAATGCGCCCATTTTATGGCTCCAATTTTTTGGAAGAAGCCATGTTAATAGGTGAATTACCCAGTAGGTATAGATAGCATATTCTGGATTCTCTCTTTGTTCAGGGAAGCCAGTTTTGGACAGTATGCTCTTCTTTTAATGCATTTGTCCCTGGTGGAGTTTTTACTGAGAGGTAGCTGTGGGGCTGTCTGGATAAGTGGTGAGGGGGAGGGATTGGGGGAGAGGAGGAGGAAGAGGTTGGGGGGGTTTCCCCCCACCTCCATTTTTTTTTTTTTTTTGTCTTGTTTTGTCTCGTTTTGTTCTGTTTTGTTTTGTTTTGGTTTGTTTGTTTGTATTTTTGGTTAAGTTTTAATAATAATATTAGAAAATCCCAATACTGTGGTACTTTTTTTTTTATCTATTAACCACTTGAAGATGTCTACCATAATTTCAATTGTATGTTATTTGAATGTACTGCATCACTGTTTTCTGTGTTTATCTCCTCACCCTGCGTGGTGGATTGAGAATACAATTTGTATATATTTTTTGTACCTTTTATTGGCTATAAATAAAGATTAAAAAAAAAAGTAATTGAATGGATTCATGGACTCTCCATGCCTTTGGAAAGAAAACAAAATGTATGCTTACCTGATAAATTATTTTCTTTCCTGGCATGGAGAGTCCACAACCCGCCCTTATTTTCTTCTTAAAACAGATTTTTTCTAAACCTCAGGCACCTCTATACCCTTGTGTTCTCTTCTCTTTCCATGATTCCTCTGCTGAATGACTGGGGATTGTGGGAAGTGGGAGGA